>NW_027279975.1:125000-164001 GCF_046629955.1 Centroberyx affinis
GCTTCCTCTGGATTGTGTAATGGAGAGTCCCCAAACACACACACACACACACACAGCAGCTCTCTGGCCGACACTTTGTGCCTGAGCTCTTGACCACAGCCGAGTCACGAGGCCCGCCTGCTCAGCGACAATACTACATTTCCATCCGGAAAAAAAAAAAAATACGAACAATGCATCATTGCTTAATAATTCGATTTCATATACTGCATAAGCGTGAAATTAGATTTGTTTGAGAGGAATGCTGGTATCAATCGGTCAGTTTGTCTCGTTTTGGAAAGGGGAAAAGAGTTCATGAACTGACAGTGAACCCTCGTCTTGTTATGCTCTGCGTCAGGTGTGTGTGTGTGTGTGTGTGTGTGTGTGTGTCTCAGTGTTTCATACTGTTGCAAAACCCTCCTACCATTTTATCACCCGGGGGTCACACCACACATGACGTTCATCAGATGATAATCCAGGATGGTGTGAAAATCTGGAACACAGCTCAACTGTTGATGGTGGGCCTTTTTAACAGTAATGGCTTAACAGTAGTTTTCCATGTGGAAAAGGCCTTGCGGTGCTGGACGGCCGCTCCCTCTGAGGGGGAAAGTAATGCTTCATTTCATGAGGATTTCTGGAAGATGTATTTTGCCACAAAGCATAAATGTACATGGTTATTAAAGGTCTAATTATTACTGCCATGTGACTTTGGTCTTCCATGAAGAACACCGTCTTCTTCTTTTCTGAAGAGGCCACATGCAGACACACTGCCGCTATGCATGCTGCAGATGGTTGATCAATGATGTAGATTCTGGATTTAAACAGATTATTTCATAACTGCACCCGGAAATAAAACATATTTGTTGCAGGGAATCGAGGCTCACAGTCAAGCAACCTAGCACAAAAATCCCTCCATCACTGATCATTTGCCTTTCTATTCACACATCATTTCATGCAAAGTGTGTTTTCACCTGGTGCAGACAGAGGCTCGGATTGACACGGAGCAGTATAGAAAGCATTTGCCTTGGAAATGAACCGCTGTGCTTAACTGCGTTTAAACCTTGCTGCCCTGAATCTGCAGCCCAGTGCGTTTTAAGAATGAACAACTAATGCAGTAAGACTCAAGAATGACAACTGATGCAGCAGTTTGTCTGTTTTTAGGTCGTTTGTCATGGAGCATCAAAGACAAATGCCCTTTTCATATACAGTGTGTCCCATGCATTGGGAAGTAGATACACTTGTAAGTAGATATCCCATACTTACAAGATAACAAGAAGAGTTTCACTCCAAATTGAGATATCTACCATTTGAAAAAAGTGACACAATCCTTCCCACTGCCTCACTCTGCAGCTCTTGCCCCACCTCAGACAGTCATTGCACCAAACAACCTCAACAACCAGTCGGAAAGTCCGGGACAACAATGTATTCCTTTCCTCTGCTGCAGAGATGCTGCATAAAGAAAGTGCTGCAGCGCTCTGCAGGAACGTCTCCGGGGATCTTATTTATAAAAGGTTCCTCTACACAACTTCTTGTGCTTACAGCCAAATCCAAGCCACAGTTTGGATTCATGAGAACTGGATCTTGATTGCAGCATCACTGTGTTACGATCGATCTTATCCAATTTTCTGTGATACATTTTATTCATAGTGGAATCATGGATTGAGTGAAAGCTTTTTTTTACCAATGAGGCCCCAGATTCCACTGGTGATACTTGTGCTTGGGGTGTTGGGGCTCAGGTTTCTGCGGTGGCCTCTTATACACTATGGGTGTGTGTGTGTGAGTAATGCAAGCATGAGAGCAATTCAGATAGCTAGCAGGCTCCCATCACTAACTGGTGACATTTTCACCGGTTTGAATCTCCTGACCAGCTTTGCTCAGAAGGTTAACATGCTAAAACACTGCTGTTCCCTTGAGCAAGGCATTTTGGGTGAGGTAGTTAGACTTGGTTCATCAGTGGTCAGTAGTGCACTGGCAGAGGGCTGAGTGTGTGTGTGTTTGTGTGAAGGTGTGTGTGTGTGTGTGATACAGAGACTGACTGAGTCATACTTTGTGATTCGAATCCTAATTTGGTGCCATAAAACACTTTCTCAAGCAGACATTTTGTTTTTTTTTAAGTTGAAGAAAAACAACAATCAGAACAGAATAAAAGAAGAAAACCCAAATGGAGCCCACTTAAAAGAATCCACATCGCTTTTCTCTCAACCAGGCATTGATGTCAGACCGGAGCTTTGAGAAAAACGTCAAGCAATTCACACCGAACCTGATTTAGCTCGCAGCTCTCCTGTGAAAGTCTGTTGTGTCGGGCAGCCATGGAGCAGCTCGGACTATTCTGAACCCCCACCCATCCGCACCCCCACCCCCACCCACCCGCACCCCCACCCCCACCCCCACCCACCCACCACCTCTGTAACGCCAGTGTCTGCTGGTGAAGCCATACGGTAGCAGTTAGCAGCAGTGGGCCCAGGAGACGGATTGTTTTTGTTTGGGTGGTTGAAGCAACAGGGGCTTGTTAAACCCCGTGTCTATGGCTCTGTCATTACCAGCCATAATTACGGGGTGATTAGCGGGTAGCAACAGTGTGTGTGTGTGTGTGAGTGTGTGTGTGAGTGTGTGTGTGTGTGTGTGTGTGTGTGTGTGTCAATGTGTTTCTACATTTGTCTTTGGTTTGTTTGTGTTAAATTTCTTGGTGGACTTTACTCATTATCCTAAATTGACCGACACCACTATCAAAACCACTTTATTCCCCAATTCCAATAAATGTACTTGTCTTGGTGGCATTGGTGCAGGGATATACTACACTACCAGCCAAAAGTTTGGACACACCACATTTTTCTTTATTTTTTACTATTTTCCACATTTTAGAATAATAGTAAAGACATCAAAACTATGAAATAACACAAATGGAACTAAGCAGTGACCAAAAATGTGTTAAACAAATCAAAACTATCTTATATTTTAGATTCTTTAAAGTAGCCGCCCCTTTGCCTTTGGCTTTGGAAAGAAATTCAAACATAAGCATCAACTTCACTATTTATATTTGTCTTAAAAAACTAATTTCAAGCATTTAAGCATAAGCTTTTGGATCAAAATGGCTTTAAGATAATGAAAAACATAGTATATTCAATCAGGTGTGTCCAAACTTTTGACTGGTAGTGTACCAACAACTCAAAGTATCGCAGTACGTACCGACACATGGAACAAGCACAACAGAATGTCACATGCAGCGCAAAGAAACTACTAGAAATATGATAGAAGACTATATTTATCACTCTGCATACTTACATTTGCATTTCAGGCATGCGGCTGAGGCTCCCAGCCAGAGTCACGCTGAATGTTTGAGCAGGCGGGTTCAGCGTCTCGTTCAAGGATATTTTTTCGGCTTTTGCGGGGATCAAACCTGTGAAATCTCCGTGACGGGACTCTATCAAATCTGCTGCCCGTATACATTCAACATTCATTATCCGTGTCCATTCAAGCAGCATGATGCAGAGTGGATGCAGCTGTAGAGGAAGCATCCCGTCTTTGTGATTTATTCAGTGTCTCGATCAGCAGATAAAGCCTCACTGTGTCTCTATTTATATCAGCCATCTTGATGACATAACCAGGAAATGGCATTTACTGTAGATGTACTGATAGATATCAGGCGACGGGAACCTGTCATGTCCGCTGGAAAACATCTTTTCACTCAAACAGTAGCAGTAGAATACTCAAATGACTTTTTCAAGCCATTTAGCAACAACAAATGCTTTTGGCCCAAGCATCTTTCTATACTAGTGCTGATTGATAAAAAAGTCGCGTTGGACACAAATCTCCAATTATCCAACATTGAACTTTGGTAGAAAACAGATTCTCAACCAAAATCGTTGATAATCTGTTTTCAGTTGCTCCTGTGCTCCGTGAGAGGCGATTGGAGAATTGCGTTTTTTTTTCTCTCTCCACTCATTCATGAAGAAAAAAGTATGTTTACCAATAATTGCAGATAGGCAAAAAAAGATGGGAGACAGGACTTTGACAAAACAGATTTTGCCAATATATAAAAAAACAACCATCTACAATTATTGGTAAACATACTGTTTTCTTTGTTCCATCGGCATAAGTTTCCTCCGACCAGATTTCGGTGTTACACTTGTTCAAACTGAAAGGTTTAATAAACAAAGAAAGTGATTCACTTAATAGCAATTCAGCGACAGGACTAGTGTGTGGGTTTTAGACCTGTTCCTCCATACAATGGCAGTGAATGGAGAAAGAAAAAAAACGCAATTCTCCAATTGTCTCTACCGGAGCAAAAGATAACAGATCATTTGGGGGTTTTATCATGTCCAGGAAGCTACACAACCCAAGGTATTGCCAAAGTTCAACATTACTTTAATAAGCCAGAGGGTCACTACAAATACAGTATTCTCTGCCAATGCCATAACTCAGGCTTGTATTGACTGGTGCTGATTATTGTGTTGTCAGTGTTGACACACACACACACACACACACACAGACATAGGACATACAAGCACACACAAATACACACCCTTGCCATCCAGGTTTGAAGGTCACTAGCTGCTTTCATGCTACAGGAACAGTGGCTTTCTGGGCCGAAGATGAAAGCGGGCGACGCCCTCCTGTCCACGGCTTTGATTCAGTGGAATTGGCCAGTGGGATGGGAGCCTACAAAGAAACTTTTTTTTTGTCTCTTGGAAGTTTGTGTGAGTTGCTGTACTTTGGCTTTCATGTCACAGTTTCATTGAAAAGTCATGCGGCCGACTGCCAATTGCAGACTTTGAGGCATTAAGACTCGGTTCTCATCAGCTTCAGAAAGGTAGCGTTTCGCACGTTTGCTCTGAACTTCTAAGATGAGATCGAATAACCGCCGACTGTCCCACACACTCCTTTTAAAGCCTTTACTCGCTCCCGCTTCAAGGTGTATCCGGCCGTTTTGGGCTACGACTTGACAGGAAATTGCCTTTGACATTTTGTCGTGTTAAATTCGGTCCCTCTGGCTTCCCTCCACGCTCTAAATCTGAACACTGCAGGTCAATCTGGAGGCCAAAGAAAGGGTAGATCTCTCTCCTCCTACTACTAGAAACATCTCCTTTTTCCTCTGTACTTTTGACACATATTATTATTTACTTTTTTTTTATCCTCATTAGAGCTCTAATTCTAATCTTTCATCACCACCATGCTTTATATTTCCTAAGCCTAAACCTTGACCATAACTTTAACCTCATTAGAGACCTTATGCCTAACTCCCACCTGAAAGGGGCAATAACTAATGTTTTCACTGCAACATAGCCCCATAATATATGTGTGTGAATTTTTGTCCTGCTTGTCTATGTTGACCTGAGGTGTGTTTCACATCCCATTGTCAACAGGGAGTGGAAAAGGTGTGTATTTGTGTGTGTATTTGTGTGTGTGTATGTGTGTGTGTGTGGAGATCTGATATGCATGGCAAACAGGAGGAATGCTCTGATTGCCATCGGAGCGACAGCACTGTGCAGGTACAGCAGGCTTTGTTCAGAATGGATCCAGGGCCTCTGCTCTGGATAAACAGCCCAGATAAAAACGCCATAATGCATCTGAGTGAACGCCAGCTGAAACGTTAACCCCGGTGCTTCACAACAGGCAGTGTGTACTAACCTCAATGCCATAAATCACCTTTTGGATTCCAAAACATAGAAGTAGTTTGGCTGTTTGAGTTTCGATGCAACCTCCCCGCCTCCCATTCTTTCAGATTATGCTCAAACACAGAGATGTGATGGGAGAATATTTGCTGAAAGCTAAGTTTTGGTGAATAGCGAACATAACAAAGCACACAGTGCAGCCCGCTTTTGTCCGTCTCTGAAAGGGACGAAATGATTTGATAATAGATTTATGAGAATTTAAAAGGGGAAAGCTTGTCTCAGCACATTTAGGGCCCTGCTGTTTCATAACGAAGACCAGAAAAGGCAAGCGCTATTAGTTATTTATTAGAGGAACTTTGTCCTGGTAATAGAGGCAGTGCTGCTTCCACACATTCACATTACTTAAAACAGCACATTTTGTAATTACATTTTTTAAAAGTTAATGGAATTAGACAGACAATTAAGCATGTTGTCCACGGATGGCTGGCCTGGGGCATGGAGCTCGAAATGTTTTAATACATTCATACAACTTGGGAGCAACTTGCAGTGTGTTGTATCTACTTTTCTTTCTACTTTCTAAGCTTTATATTCTGTCCTGGACCTGGTCAACATTGGGATGTGTGTGTTTCTAATCTGCTCAGTTAGAGAGACCATCCCATAACTGGACGGTCAAAGGTTTGATCTTCTCAACAACCAGCCTGTCCATCTCTGCCGAAGTTTCCTTGAGCAAGACTGAAAACCTCTGTGCTACCCCTGCGCTCTGACCTGAAATGCAGGTGCATATGGGTGTCACCCACCAAGTGCTAAAAACTAGCAAGTGTCAGTGAATCAATAAGGGTCACTCGCGACACTAACCGGCAACTTTGAGGCAATGAATGCCGTGGTTACAGTGTTTGGTCTTTGCCTTTTTTCAAACTTTGTCCCTGTGGGCCACTGTACATCATTCTCTCTGATCACGAGCCAATAAAATCAAAGCAAAACGATGGCTCTGTACGATGGGCTCCTGATTGGCTGCCTGTTACACTGCTCTACATAAATTTGTAGCATCGAAACTTCTTTTCTCCAATCTTTGTATGGTTAACTAGCCTAACATTAGCTGAAACTGTGGTGATACAAAGCAGGTGAGTAAGAATTATTCTTGGGTGGTAATTTTCTTAGTTTACCAGCCCTTGGCAGGTGAGACAAAAGGTTCATTTCAGATAGTGGCGTGCACCTACGTGCAGAGACAAAATCACAGTAGTTCAGTTGCATCATTGCACATATACAATATGTCCAATAATGTGACTGGACTACTTTAAAATTCCTAAAGAGAGTCCAAGCTCTCCACCAGCTGAAGCGCTCTCCAGCCGGCGTTCAACTTGACCTGGAGCAGCACATTTGACCGAGGTGACAGCTGGGCGGTGATTTCCATTGTTGCCTCCAGGCCTCTTTCATCTCCGTCAACAGGGGAAGTGAAGGAGTAACAACGACTCCTTAACACACACACACACACACACACACACACACACACACACACACACACACACACACACACAGGCACTCTGGTGTCTCGCTCGCTCTCCTCTGTCTCTATTCAAGTCTGTTATCGCTCTACCTGAACCTCCAGGCGGAGGCAGACTGCTCCGGTCACGCTCGGGTGCACCCCTGTAATGAGGTGTGTGTCTTGTCTGTGTGTCTTGTCTGTGTGTGTGTGTGTGTGTGTTCGCGCATTTGTGTGTATTCTCTTCGCGAAGTCACACAGCTGCTCAGACAGTGACAGCATTGTTCACACACCGAGCGCTCCAGGAAGTGAACCCGAACACGTCTGAGTGCGTTAAACATTAGCTCCGCTCTAAATGCCTCTTTACCCCTCAAACATGGATTAGTGGCTACTTAGGATCACTCCCTCACAAGCGTAAAACTAGACAGGCCGTTAAGAGCCAGATAGACAGAGGGGTGACAGCTTTACGAGTCTTGTGTGTGCGTCTGTATGTGTTTGTGTGTCTACACTAGGTGACTTACTAGTGTTTTCAGGCCAGCTGTGGTAAAAAACTGTTATCAGGACCAAATATCGCTACACGGCAACGCCCACACTACCATGACAGTCAGGGACGCCGTTGACAAGAGCACAAAGAGGCTTTGAACCAAGCTGTGAGTCAGGCTAACTCTAATTATTTACCGTAGTCATGATTCTTTACCTTGAGCTTCTCTTCGCATACAGGTGAGACAGGAGTATTTGTTCCATCTGTTGTCTTTGCACTGAGGCTTTGATCGTTTCGCTCAGTACTTGCGTCTAAGTTATGATCAAGGAACTTAAACTTACTCTACTGTTTGAGTCATTTTAAGTCATTCTAGATAAGAAGTCACCTAAATGCCTTAAATAACTAGAAGGCAGTCAAGGGAGGATGCAAATCTGCACCAACGTTGAACAATTCTCCAACTTGAGACATTGTTCCTATCACCTCAATTTGAACTGATGTCTTGACCCTGCAGACGTTCCCTTAGGATTCAAGTAATCAAGTGTAACTCTGTTAGTTTTGTAGATATGGCTGAACAATGATAATTGTCTAATGGCAGATATCCCAGATCTGGATCACCACCAGAATCAAATCAGTTGTTCCTTGGCCCAAGGCCGATCTGTCCACCAAATGTCATAGAAATCTGTTCATAAGTGTTTGAGATATCCTGCTGACAGACAGAGGAACAAGCTAACTAACAGGAGTGAAAACAAAGCCTCCTTGGCAGAGGGGAAAGTCTCAAAGTGCTCTGCAGACTCGGTTGTTTGTCCTCAATCTTCAAGGTTGAGCCATGCAGATGATGCAAATTCCCACATGGTGTTATGTATGAACCTGACAAGCTGTTACTAAGAGTTCAGTTATTTCGGAGGCCCTCATGTGGCTTTATACTGTTCTCCGGGGAGCAACTTGACCTCTCTGTCTTGTGGGCACACGGTATTTGAAGCAGAAGTAGTCAAAACAAGCTTTATGAAAAACTACTTCTCTTCTTTCAGTGGGTCCGCCTCACAACCATTAACGGAATGAGTTTTATTTTCTTAAGCATTACCACATCTGTCGATTCCCCACCCCGAGGTCTCCACGCCAGGCGGCCATTTTGTTGTTCTTGGGGGGAAAAAGGGACAGAGGTCCCAATAATGAGCTCAAGTGTTTGTACATTCCTGAACGGTTAGCATCAGTGAACGCACCCCCCCCTCCCTCCTTCCTCTCCTGTTACCGCTTGGCGTTTGGTGGGAAACGCTGACAGAACACTGATAGCGGGGCTTTAACAGTAAATGGATACCAGCATGTGCTCGGCCCGGCGGACTCTCAGGTCTTCCTCTGTGCTATGTTTTGTTTTGTTTTCGTCCTCGGCTTATCACAGGGGCCAGTGAGAGGATGACTTCAACAGAAACAGGGGATTACTTAAGAGCGCCGTGGTGTGCGACGGACTCATTAATCACCAGACTTGATACGGTTGCGTGGAAACGGCAGGAGTACAGAACACACATTCAACCGACCCGGGTTTAGGCCGACGCTGTCTGTAGTGTGTCACAGCAGCCGACCTGCATGAATAACAGTAATTAGGGTTTTCAGAGAGCCATGATTAGCTATCGTTTAGAGACAAGCCTACAGTTATCGCCCAGCTAGATAGAGTTGCTTGGAGACTATCCTGCAGGAACTGTCCGGTGTGTCGGTTGTCTTGACTTTAACCCTCTCTGTGCTCGGCCTGCATCGTCACACTGAGGAACCAAACGCTTTAACCCTTAAGACAAAGAGTTAAGTTTTCAGACGAGTAATGTTTTCAAACTTCTTTATCTAATGACTATAATTTTTGACAACTGTGTACATTCCTAGTTAAAGACAGGAGGGTTTTATAACTTCAGGTGGTTTGTAAGATCCACACTCCACATAACTTGGATAGATTATACTGTTGGCTGCTCAAAACAGTTCAAAACTGAATTAAATGATCGGTCATTTGAATGCTTCTACTGTCCCTTTCCTCTGTGTTTTATCCTCGTTTCACAATGAGAAAACCACAGACTAAGCCTTTCATAACTGTACAGTACAGCAGCAGCAGGCACCACCAAACACACCCCACTGTTACAGAGTCAATAGTGCAACATGGGGTCTTCATATAATGCTGTGTGTATGGAGTCTATTGAGCGGAGCGGTGGCAGCAGCGGGGCATTGTGCCGGGGAGCGGGGAGCTCGGTTTCCCTGAGTCAGGCCTGGCAGTGCCAGCTGGGGATGGCTGTGTGTGTGTGTGTGTGTGTGTGTATGTGTGTGTGTGTGGGTAAAGTGCTGAGTGATACACCAACCTCTGGGAGGGGGGGTAGAGGAAGAGATCAGTCCCCTTTCTGTGCCAGTCTGTACTTTTATTCTCTGCACTGCGGCTGGGGATGCTGTGTGCAGACGCTGGGCTGGGCTGGACTGGGACAAAATGAATATCATGCTAATCACAAGACATTTTTACATCGATATGTAAAGAAGCCTGCCAACATATGCAGACTCACATGTTAAATAATCAAATTGATGTTGAACGCATTTAACTGCATGGTAATGTAAATTACTTTTGTGCATGGTAATGTAAAGTAATTTTCAAATAATAGTCCCTAACAGGTTACAGGTCTTGTTTTCTTAGATATTTTAGTTAGTATTTGCATTGTATCATTCATTTACAACAGAATGGTGTATCACAATAACGCGATATCATTGTTTCTTCACAATATGATTGTATTGAAAGATGATAAATGATAATATTGGCCAACCCTATGCAGAGAAATATGAGAAATATACAGAAAAGATTGTAGCATGTGGAAATAATAATGTATTTCACACTGCCTTGTAGTCACTGATAATTTAAGAACTGACGGTGCGTGAATGTTGAATGTCCCTGTATGGTGTGTGTGTGTGTGTGTGTGTGTATACTGTGTTACTGTATAAATTCAATATGTTTCTACACCATTACCGCCAAGACACGGACATGCCTGGACATTTGTTGTACTTGGCGAGGAAGCTACTGTATATGATACAGTGGAGGTGCTTTCTAACCAGTGAATATAACCAGTTCCCATTGTTAATGGTAATGCAGTTTCATAGGCAAGCAGTACAAGTAATTCCAGAGAGCAGACTAGCGGGCATTGTATAGAAGACACATAGTTAGTTGGATAAGACAGTAAGTCATGTGGCGACTGCACCATGGACTCTGTTTGGCGCTGCAGACCGGCTCCAGGCCCCCGAGGAAACGCTCCTCCGATTTCCTCCACATGATGTGACGCGGTTAGAGGAACCGGCCTGTTTTACATAGCCAGCGGCAGCTAGCCCATATCTGTGGAATGCACGACACAGATTGTGTGTGTGTGTGTATGTATGTGTGAGAAAGGTGAAAGGCCCCATGTTACCATTAGCAATCAGCCTCACCCTGCTTCCTCCTCTGCTGTCAAAATAAGCTATGAAGGCGTGTGTGTGTGTGTGTGTGAGTGTGTGTGTGTGTGTGTGTGTGTGTGTGTGTGGTCCATGCACGTGTGTTTGTTGTTCGAAAATGTAACAAAACCTATAACAACATCTTCAGACTGATATTGTAATCATTTAAAAGTTACTCCCCATGTAATATACTGTAATAATTGCTGGTTAATGTAATCATGTCAGGAAGATGTATTGCATTAGGTTTTATTATAATTTATCACATTTCGATAAGTTATTAGGCCTACATTATCTGGAAGTTATTACGTTATCAGGTGCTACGATGGTCTGGATAGTAAAACATTTATAGTGGTTTTACCAGTACACACACACACACACACACACAACCCAGACTTCTCACACCCACTTTTCATGCGTGTTTCACAGTCCCATCATAAATCACTCACACTTCACACCCACCTTCCAGGTGCCTCAGAGCTACGATCAGAGAAGCCGTCAGAAAGCACTCAAACATCCACACTATCATCAGCTAATATATCAGTGTGTAGAATCTGTTCATATCTTGACAGCTTTTCAGTCAGTTCTTCAGTACAACATCCAATAAATTTGCTAGATTAGTATTAAGGCTCCCAGCCGTGTTTTGAACCCTCACAGCGCTCAGTTCAGAGGCTCGTAGCTTGCTGTCGGCTCACCTCTGAGGTGTTAACGGCCTCCAGTGTCAACCTGTCAGTCACTGAGGCCCCGGCTCTTAAACCAGCCTCTGTTAGCCTGGAGCGACTGGAAGACAGGCTCCAGCTCCTTACACCTATAAGCCTGCATACCTGTGTGCATAAATGCTCACTCACTCATTTATTTATTTACTCACTCATATTGTTCATATATTTTCATATTTATTTTCATTCTTTGCCTCAGTAAGCGTTACTACTGCTATCTGTCCCACCCTCTCAACGCGGTAATCCATAAATTTCATACTTTCATTTATACATTCCTACTTGGTGTGGTTCTAGTGCTGAAATTGTTGGGTGTGTATGTTTCTATGACCCTCATTTTGGTATGTTCCTTTTTATGTTTAATTTTTTCCTTGCTGTATCTCAACAATCATTTCATGAACAGCGACATGCAGGAGTTGAAGTTCAATCTCAACCCGAATAATCACAATATTTTGACATTATGATATTATAGCATGGTAAAAAAAAAAAATTAAAACAGTTTTGGAAACTGTTTTGAGCTGATATCAGACAAAATATTCATGTCTCGATTTCACAAAACGCTGCAGGTAGCAGCTAAGGACGTCTCAGTTTTCATTTTGGCGCTGCATTTAGGTTTTCTGCAACGTCCCAACTTCCCCTCAGGAATCGTAAAGTTTCTTCTTATCTGCTTACTCATACTCATGCATTCGCACAATCACTCTCTCAGTGTCTCACACAAGCACATCCACACACACTTGCTCACACACACTCACACTCATTCACTCTCATTGTCACGAAGGCATTGTATCTGTCTTGCAGATAGTTTGGCGTTGTGTAGGTTGTAGTCTGTGGCCCTGCTGCTCCAGTGTGATTACATTTTCTCTTACAGCAGCGTAAACAATAACTCCTTATCATCTAGGCCATCAGGCGCTAAACATCTACTAGAGCTCTTTATTACCCAAGAGCTCTCTGCCAAAAACCTGTGGCTCTGAAAACTCCTGTTCACGAAGAGGAAATCTTTTTGTGCCAGACAGAGTTTCATGCCAAAATGAGATATCCACCGTGTGAAAAATGTGACACACATCCTTATGGAATTATTAATAGCCTACAATTAAAGTTAAAGACAGCAGGTGATTCAAGTGCCATCACTTATTCAGGAAACACACTGTATCCTGGATATTTTAGAGATGTTGAATGAGTAACTTAAGGTAAAGTGGATGTATAGCTAACTCTTCAAGTCTTTAATGCAACACACCCTCTCACACACACACTGTCTCTTTTGATCATTACATCTAGAGTAAACTGAATGAGTGTGACATGATACGTGTTAGTGATTTACATGTAAATTTGCATAGTAGTCAGTGACAAGCGTGATACTGTGAAAATCAAACGGCATCATTCATGGCTTGGCTAACAGGTTGTTGACAGCTTGCTGACTGCCTGGATTGTTTGTTTTTCTTCTGCATACATAACCTGATAATTTGAGCTAAGAGCAAAGAGTAAACAATGAAGTAGTACAGCAACGGCCAAGGTGTCATCAAACTGTACGAGGAAGACATGACTTTAGATCATTTTCATGTACATCTTTTAACCAACAGGTCTCATTACAGGTTGAGCAATCAATGTGTTGGAAAAAGACACTTTGGGTGCTTTTTTAGGGCTGATTTTTGGAGTGTCCATTGGCCCTGTAGGACTGTATTGTAGAAACGTGCACCCAGGCAAATGATGGAAGCAATGGATGAGATTTTGGTGAGAATCAATTGGGAATCAAAGGGAAAACAAATGGGAAAATGGAGTCCAGGTTGAAAATTAGATGAAGTTTCGGTAGGATGTATGCTTGGTGATACAGAGGCTCGTACCTGCCACCCCGATAAGCCAAAAAGAATATAGGATCCAGGTTGAAAATGGCCGGAGTTCCTCTTTAAGCGAGACACTGAATCACTACCAGCTTCTGGGCCGATGTGTGTGTGTGTGTGTATATAGCTGACCTTGACCTCTGACCTCCCTGTGGAAGCGGGCAATGAAACAAGAATTTCCCTCCAGGGATCAGTAAATTATCACATTCCTGTTTAAAAGTGTCCTCCTGCATTTCTCTGTAGCATTTTCGTATTCCAGTTCGCTTTACATTCGTCCTGAGGGACCGAGGTGGCAGTAAAGGCTGTGCAGTGTTTTTTTTTTTTTTGTTTTTTTTTTTGCTGCAGCAGGTTGTGTTGCTGTAGTCACAGTGCTGCCGGCCAAACTCATAAACACTGACCTTTAGTACAGTCGCCGGGGGTGAGAGATATAAGGAGAGAGAGCAAGAGAGAGAGAGAGAGAGAAAGAGAATGGTGGAATGTGGGACTGAGACAAGAAAGTGAATGGATCAAAGAAAGAAGAGAGAGAGGGGGAAAAAAAGGCTAGACTAGACAGAGGGAGCTAGGGAGAGAGAGCGAGAGAGAGAGAGAGAAGGAGAGGGAGGAGGAGGGGTGGTTAGTGTGTGTGAGCCTGAGCTGTGATTGGTCTAGCAGCCTGTGTGTGTGTGTGTGTGTGTGTGTTTGTGTGCCTGAATCGGTGTGTGTGTGTGTGTGCGCGTTTCCAGCCAGTAGGCGGGGGATTAAGCCCGCGTCACGTGGTTCCTTTAGCTTCTTTTCCACACAAACACACACCCACATTCGCCGAGGACACAGACACACTCACACACACTCACACACACTCACAGCTGTTGATATACCTCTCTCTGGTCGGTCGGCCATTGAGCGGAGCCCCGCAGGAATCTGAGAGAAAACAAATCTGCTATCTGCTGGCAAACTCGACCAAAGAGGATCTATATGGAAAATCTGGAGGGACAAGTGGACCGACTGGTTTTCTGATTATCGCCTGGCTCTCTCTCTCTCTCTTTCTCTTTCTGCCTTTCATATCCCGCTTTCTCCCACTCTCTCTCTCTTTCTCCCTCTCTTTTCCCGGCGTCTCTATGGGAGTCAGTGTTAGGATTTGAGCGCACACACACACACACACACACACACACAGAGAGAGAGAGAGACATGTGTTTTGACTCGGCTGCCTACTACTACCGCTTGTTCCGTCCCATTCACTGACCGAGGAGGAAATACGAGGTTGGTTGGACTCTGCTTATTTGTTTGTGCTCTAGTTTGTTGTTATTACAGCTGGACGGGTGGTTGGAATGTATTGTTTAGGGGTGGGATTCCTCAGGGTGTTTTTGTTTTTGTTTTTTTCCAGTTTTGGGAATGTTCAACCCCATTCATTTCTAATGAGAGAGTCCAGATTTGCTGCTTTTTTCCGGCTGCCAGAGCCGGAATCCAAAGGTTACGATCCCTGATGCTGATTTGTAATTTCAGGGGAATTCCTTGTTTGTATGACTGCTTGGGCACACACAGACTTACACACACACACACACTCCCACGCACTCCCACACACAGAGCCAGTGTTATTGACTTGCACTGGTCAACATGCTTGGCAGTCGCGGCGCAGTGAGTGTGAGCTGCAGAGAAGATTAGCCCTGGTTATTATCTCTAATGTGTGCAACAGTAGGGACCGTGTGCGAAGGAAGACACTGCATTCATTCAGCACAGGTGGGTCACAACAGCAAGAACATTACCACCATTGCTAGGGAAAATGTCAAATTAACCAGTCTTTAGCACATTTTCCCTCCAAAACACAAATCAGTGATTCAGTTACAATGCTTTTATCATAACAAATGATCCAAATAAGAATATTTTCTGTGTTGCAACCGGCACCAGAACCAAACATAGCGCTAAAACGAGGATGGACAGGGAACCAGCACCAAAAAGTACAACTAAACACCACTGCTGTATGTATCAGTCGCAGAGAAAACACTCACTACTGGCATGCTGGTGAGCTCAGGAGGAGGATCTGTAAGCCACTGCGCATTCAGCTTACACACACTCCCAAGTTTCACTGCTAGATCTGACGTGCAAACACACCTTCTCCTTCTCCTTCTATGTGTTTGTGTATGTATGTGTGTGTGCACGAGTTGCTCGGCCCCCCCCCCCGGGCCCTCACCGGAGTTACGGCGTTTGCAGTGTGTGGATTCGTGCCTGCATGCTCGCTGTGCCATTTTACAGCGCGTGTGTGTGTGTGAGCGTGGATATAATTAGCCAACGTACAGATTCTTTCCTGGTATTGTTGCCGTTGGGTCTGAAACACAACCCAAAAGGCTGCCTGTCTATTTTTAGGGGTGGCAGCTCGCAGAGACACAGGCAGCCACGCTTTGAAGCTTCCCCCAGGCATGATAAGGATATGAGTAGGAGGTGTGTGTGTGTGTATGGGTGGGTGTGTTTGTGTATATGGGTGGGTGTGTTGGTGGGCGTGTGTCTTATCCAGTACAATAGTGTATTTTTGTACGCGTGTGTGTGGTGTGTATGATATTATTCGGTGTTAGTCTTACTGTGTGTTTGTGTCCTTTTTACTGAGTTTGCATGTGTCAAGCGTCTTGCACAGTGAAAGGCGAAGAGAGAGAGAATGATGGACAGAGAGAAAGACAGAGATGGAGAGAGTTAAAGAGACAGTCAGACAGAGAGAGAGAGAGAGGCAGACAGAGAGAGAGACAGAGATGGAGAGAGCTAAAGAGACAGAGAGAGAGAGAGGCAGACAGAGAGAGAGAGACAGAGATGGAGAGAGCTAAAGAGACAGACAGAGAGAGAGAGAGAGAGAGAGGCAGACAGAGATGGAGAGAGCTAAAGAGACAGATAGAGAGACAGAGAGAGAGAGAGAGGTATATGTAGGCTACAGAATAGCTGGCTGTCATCAGATGAAGAGGGAGAGTTGTGTGTTATGTGTAGAAAGGCTGTTTGAACCGCTGGCTCAGATCCAGCTCTTAATGTCAGAGGAGTACTGAGGCATTGTGGGTAAGCTCTCTGTCTTGGTGTCCCATAGCTCCCATAATATATAGAGATAGAAGAGGGAACTACTTGTAAAAAAAGAAAGAAAAAACAAACTTTTAAGTGCAGTCACGCTTAGATTTTCCGTCAGTGTGTCCCCGCTCTTATTGACGTTTCACAGGACAGATGGATAGTTTAAGTCACTTATGCCATGTGTGTCTTATCTTGTCTATTCCTTATACTGCCCATTTTGTTTGTGCTATTAAAATTTTGTCGCACCATGGGATACAGGTGCATTTAAAACATACTTATGCTCATGAAAATACCTATCATAGTTTCAGAAACTGTGCTGTAGAACCTATTTCACCTAAAGTCATAAATTAGTTTATTGATTTGTATAGTTTATGCATTTATGCCTGACTAATTCTATATAATACATGCCGCATATTTGATTAACGTTTCCCTGTCATGCAGTGACCTCGTCTATTGTAGCCGAAAGGTTAAGGCCGGGCTAGATGGAGGCTCCGGCTCTCTCACTCCCATTTATCAAGTGACTCCTAGTAACCAAAAACACATTAAGCAGTGATTGGTTTACAGCGGCCTTTAAACAACTGTTTATATGAGAACGGACAGCTTCCCATAGATAAAGACATCTTGTGCCTGCAGCGCTGGTGAACAAATGAGAGAGAGAGAGAGAGAGAGAGAGAGAGAGGGAGGGGGGGAGGGTCAGTATAGGTCACGGGGTGAAAGGTCGCGGTCACCTTGCCTCAGGCTGCGGTCACAGTCTACCGCCCTTCAGCAAACAGTCTGCCCCGTCTGGCTGCCACAAATTAATGGACCATAAATCAATTACAATACTCTGCTGTCATTTGACTGGAAATCTGAAAAGGGGCAAACATAACTCATTTTTCCAAAACTTTTGACAAAAGTTTTTCATTGTGTTTACCTCATTGAAGTCACATTTGAATAAATCACAAAATAAAATCTGTCAGGAAGCATTAGATTTACAGTGGAAACATTGACACGATAACATCAGTATCTGATTCCATCCTCATTCAGTTGGATTGTGACCTTTGCCCCCGCCACTCCCCCCCCCCCCACCCTCCCAAACCTTCTCAACCGTCGATTTCTCTGGATGGGACCAGGATGCACTGGGGCGCGCTGAAACCCCCGGCTAGAGGGTTTGGGACGGGGACAATGATCTATTGACAGATAGAGAGAGGGAGGGAGGGAGGGAGGGACGGCACATGCTGGGGGCTGCTGGATCTGCATGTCTTGTGACAGAGCAGGGATGGGATGGCATAGTGTGTGTGTGTGTGTGTGTGTGTGTGTGTGTGCGTGTGTGTGTGTGTGTGTGTGTGTGCGTGTGTGTGTGTGTGGTTAAGGCCTTTCATCCCTACACTCAAGGGAGCAACAGCAGCAGCACTTGCCCGGCTCGTGGTGTAAACACTGGATGGTGGGAGGGGTTTTATGGGAGTATGTGGGTGTTGGGGGTGTTGGGGGGTCCAGAGGGGGGGCGTGTAACTTTATTTTGGAGAGGCTGCAGCTGTTGCATTCGACTACGTGGGATTCCACCCATGCAGCAGAATTTCAATCCCGTGCTCACGCTGTCAATCTCCCCTTTCCACCTTCTGCTTCGATGCACTTTGCTTGATTCTATCGTCTGCGTTTCAGTTAAATTTGACATTTTCAGGCATTGGAGCGACTTTTAATGATCGAAGTGTAAAATTATTGAAGTATTGTACCACAGCGAATCATTTCACAGTCTTGTCTCCTTTTTAGTTTACCCATTTGCACCTTTCCTTTTTGCCATAAAGTTTAATCACACATCTTTTCCTTACCTCTCATTAGTTTTCTGCCGTCTTTGTCTCCCTAACTAATGGTACCACCACCAGTGACTTTAGTTTGCACTGTATATTCGATCAGACTGCAGCCTGTCCTGTGCAGGGCCGCTCAGTAAGCAGAGCAGAGCAGAGCAGGCCGGCGGGAGGATGAATTCAATATCAGGTTACGTAACGCGGCGCTGCCCAGCTGCCTTCAGTTTAAGAGCATTTTTTTGGGGGGGGCTTTTATTCATTTCCATGTAAATCACAGCTTTAGCAGGGGGATCAGGTTCAGACAGAGAGATATGAGAGAAAGAGAGAGAGAGGGGGGATTCCTATGGATTGACTGGTTTAGGGTTAAGACCATATAGGAAATGTAGGGCCTTGAAAGGGAAACTTTGGCATTTTGAAATGTCGTTTTTTTTTTTTTTTCTTCACCAGAGAATTGTCACATTTGTTAAGTTTGTCATGTGTTTTTTTTTCTAAAATGGGAAGATGTTAGCTACGCTGTGTGTCTGTGGCTATCCGTCAGCTCGTTGGGCTCTGATTGGATGTGTCATTTTCGTGGCAATTATCACGTTCCCAAGCCCCCTCCCCCCCTCGTCAGGGCCAGAAGGAGGCATCCCATTGGTCAGCAGGCTTTGGCTCGATATTGGCATATTTGGCATACTGTCGTGTCTGGTGTCGCTCTGGGCATCTGGGCCGGCTATCAAGAAAGTCTCTTAACTGTTGGACTAAATGATGTGAATGCAGTTTGAGTATCATTTGAGGCACCTTACTAACATTTTGATGATACATACAACACCTATACCACCCCTATAAGAGTTAGGCTTTTGAATTAGATGTTGATTTCTTATTCAAAATGCTCAAGCCGAAACATTTACCCTAACAATGTGTTCAAATCGAGGCCATTTCATTCGTGTTCCTATACAGAGAGCATGGCACTAATGCTGCAAGGGTTAAAGGGGTTTTATTGTAAGGCGCTTGGATAAACACATTCACTAAATCCGCCTATATGGTGTGTTATGTAAAAATGGAGGTTATTCATAGATGCTGTGAATGTTAATATGTGGGATGGTGATGATTCTTGTGATATGTAACCAGTAACTAGTCAGTATTCTCCTTTGGAAAAGCCTTTTAGGAACCTGTCTTCCTTATCCTAGCTTTATTTGCATATGGTTCACTCTAGACCCATTTCATTAAATACACACAGACTTCATGAGTGTTCGGTTACATTAGGAAGGAAGTCTTGCTTGTATGTGTTAGATAATCCCTCAGAAAGGAAGTGTTAAATGTTGTCGCTGGCTTTCTTACAGATTTAAATTGGAGCACTGGGAGAAAGTAGCCGTACGTGCCAAGACTCAACACAGTGGGTCTCTCTCTATACGTACAAATGGAGACGTGGGGTCGTGCGAGTTTCATTTACACATTGGTTTGGTTACGTTTCACAAGGCAAAATTTAAACCGGGCCACAATCCATCAACAAAAGCCACATTGGAGCAGTCATTTGCTTCATTGTTCAGGAAATTGGTGCGGTAAAGGACTTTCTTCCAGGGTAAAACTCATCCTTAACCAATAACTCAAAACTGATCCTTAACCAATAACTCATTGCATGTTTAACCCATAATGCACAGTGCTTCCTGTGGTTGGGTTGGATCGCGGTCGGATCACATTGTCTCATACTGACACCGTCGTCTCAACAAGGTCTTGGTCCAGTTGTTCTATTAATTTCCACCCTGGAGGAGGAAACTGAACCAGGTGTGAAAGCGGCTGTAGATTCCCATCCAGACCGCACATGTTTTGGTTGGTCACTGAAATAAATCTTAACATTTGTTTTGTAGTGGAATTTCAGAGACTGTCATCAGCCGACTTTTGTCAACTTTTACATGTTTGGCTGGCTGTTGAAAATGTTTAAAATAGATTATGCCTGGACTGGGAGCAACACTTTAATTTATCTGCTTTCCCCATGTACCTGGACGGCCGGTTTGAATTGAAACAGACACACCACACCGCTATATCCAATCCACTGTCACTCTGTATGTCACTCCACTTCTCTAAACCATCGTTTTAAGTGGCATTTGACCTGAATGAGCAGCTTAACGGCGCGTGTCGGAACGAATCACCTCCCCAACCCCGGTCTTTCCCGCCGTACTGAGTTAACAGCAGACAGCAGACGAGGACAAGAGGAGGGAAGAGAGGGAGTCGCCCTAAACTTCAGTGGGCCGGCTGTCAAATAAAGTGACCAGCGGGGTTTTGAAGACAACGACAGCCATGGGATCTCTTTTCTCGCTCTCTCTCTCTCTCCCTCTCCCTCCAAGTCTAGGCACCATCTGTTCAAGCTACCACAAGCCCCGCCCCTCTCTAATACGCCACCAGCTTATCCTCCGCTGCTACAACTACAGTCATGCTGCAAAGGACGCTGGAAAACTCAGTCTGTCCGTCTCTCTCTCTCCCTCCTCTGCTCTCTGTATATTCCTCAACCAGCACTTAGCCTAAGTTTGTTTATGCCTCATCTCTTTATTGGCCCGGTCCCTTGGCATGACGACAAGGCGTTGTTGAGAAAGTCAGCCACATTGGATGCTATTAGGATATTGTAGCCATTCCCGTATCCTGGGAAGTGTTTGTTGTCGTACCAGCTGACCTGGAGATGGACGGAGAGAGTAAACTAACTCGGTCCCACCCAGTCATGACCCGGACAGTCAGACTTACTCTCCTCGTACACTTTGTTTGCTCCACACATTGGAGTGCGTTATATGTTGATAAGTGTTGTGTGATTGTTGATAGTGCTGCGTCTGTGTGTTTACAATGGGATCAGAGTGTATGGAACAAAATACTGCTATTAGGACAGTCGGGGGAGGAGGGGGGTAGGGGCGTCTGTTATTGGCGTCCTTATGTTTGCCTGTCCAACCAAGCAGCCCATCCTCTTCCTCTACACACACTGTCACTCTGTCTGTCTGTTCAGGTGAATGGCAGGTCATCTGCTAATGATGGAGCATTCATTATCTTATTTGGCTTATCAGCTGGACTGTCTCCTGCCAAACGTTTGAATTTCAATGAGAATCCTCCTGAACTTATTGAGCTGAAAGGGAATTGAATTCAGTGTTGGGGCAAGTTACTTCTAAAAGTAATAAATGACTTTACTTTTTCAGTTACAAAGTTACTCTTTATTAGAAGTCATTTGAGTACATTTACTTACTCCAAAACATGCCATAGCAATATAGCTTGTGCTGCCAGTGTTGTCTGTCATTGTTTTAAAATGCAATGCTCTGTTTTTAAAACAGTAAGTCAATCTCATTTATATCAAACAGACTTAGATTGATGTTTTTTAGTTAGCAGCGTGTTGTCTGCACAAGATGCTGCAGAATTTTCACTTGGATGGATGGATGGATGTCTTTGTATCGGTCTTTTTGTTTGTCCTCATCTGTATTATGGAACTGTGTTCAGTCCAATGACTGACAGATGCATTTTACATTATTTAGCCTAAATGTTTTGACAGACATTAGTATCAGTGCTTGTCCATCAATGAAGATTGTGTTGTCGAATGATTGTTGCTCAGCTAGGATTATGTGCTAAAACTTTGATACCAAATAAAACAGTAGATTACGAAAGCAGCGCAGAATGTAAAAATTACCTCATTTACCTCATGATGACTGTTGGATAATGTTGGTATACCACATTCTCATAACCGCTTTGGTTGGAATCCTGACTCATGCTTTGCTGTTGCACCTGTCTGTACTCCCTTTCTTGTGTCATGAAGGAAAATATTTGAGTGCATATCCTATTAACTTCTTAAATATTTGGGTGTATTTTATATATTAGACTGCCACTTCACCGCTCACCTTTCAAAATAACCGGATCCTTTTTCTAACCTCTCCACCTCTCTTCTTCTTCTTCTTCTTCTCAGGTGAGAGTCGGAGCGGCAGAGGCAGAGCGAGCGCGGCGGAGCAGGCATGAGTGCGGACGGCCATCAGGAGGTGGTCACCACCCCTCCCCCGCCCGGCGGAGGGACCAAGGAGCGCTACTTCGACCGGATCAATGTCAATGACCCGGAGTACCTCAGGGCCAGGAACATGTCGCCCGACCTCCGGCAGGACTTCAACGTCCTGGAGCAGAAGAAACGAGTCACACAGATCCTGCAGAGCCCTGTAAGTTACAGGAGGGGGGAGAGGGGAGGGGGATATGTCCTGCCCAGGGAATGTCCGTTTATAGCTATATACAGATATATCACACAGATCCTGCAGCGTTTAAAGAAAGACGAAGCTTCCTCAAGTTGAATCCGATTTTTTGGTGAAAGAGAGAAAATGCCCTCATCAGAAGCCTGTTATTTAAACTCCGTCTCTTGCCAAAGTCGAGGGAAGTATTGCTACTTAAAATTTGAGTCGATTATTTGTTATTGAGGTCACAGAAGACCTTATGAACTTGAAGCAAGCGGGAGAAATTTTCACCTCGTTACAAATAACTAAAGTGAGAACTGAAATCAGTTCTCACTTTCTCTTGCCGGCGGTTACCGTTTCTCAACCCAGTGAGTTTTGGAGAAGTTACAACTGTGTGTGTGTGTGTGTGTGTGTGTGTGTGTTTGTGCGTATTTGTGTGTCCATAGTGACAGATGTTGTGACAGTAACCGCAGAAGCACAGCAGTCAGCGGCCTGTTAAAACCCTAATATAACCGCGGCCCACCACACCCTCACTGCAGCTCTCCCAGCGTCCTCTGGGCCAGCGGCTCTCATGTTGGGTCAGGTTTTGCTGAAGTAAACAATCTCTGAGCTAACGGCCTATATTTCAGCCAATGTAAGTAATGCAGTTGTTTGATTCTCTTTCCTTGAGGTCTTGAGAATGGCTGCTGCTCTAGTGGCCGAACTTGGCGAAGGTGCTGCAGGGACAATTAAGGGTTTGATCTCCACGCATGCTAAAAATGTGTGCACTTATGGTACTGTTAAATGCCAGAGGTGCAGTAAAGTTCACAGAGAATAACTTGCTGCCGGACGCTGCTGTGAGGTTTGAATTGAAACAGTCCGGTCGGTCTCAGCGCTACGTTTATCAAAAACAGACTCATTGTTAGACAGTGATTATGAAACTACCTAGTTGCACTTTACAACTAGGTGAGAACCACGGTGTTTTCGGGAATTTTCTGTAGTTCCATTGTTTTAGTTTGTTTTAACTGTTTGCCTGAATAATCTACTGGTTACATAGCTTCCAGTCTTATATTTGCCATCGGTGCTTTTATCCAAACAGACTTACAACTACTGTGGCTGTATACATTTTTAGAATGAGTGACCCTAGTGAAAGACAAATCCATAACCATAATCGTTCGAGAAAAGAAATTTGATCAGAAAATAATTCTGACCTGTTTCAGAATGAGGAAATAGACACTAGTGATACAACACTATTGGACTGCCTGTTAGTCACAAGTCAGATGATCTTATCAGAATCATAAACATCATCTTTACCAGCTGGGTATCAGCTGACGGACTGGTTTACACTGTCAGGCAGTAGCAGTAGACAGGCTGGGAGCCTGAGACAGACCAGAGACACCAAAGGAGTTGATCGGTTTTTGCTCTGCTCCTTTTCCCTTCTCTCCCCTTTCTTCCCATTTTCTTTCACTCCCTCTCCCCAATCCATTATTCCTTCTCTCACTCGATAACAAGCGTCTTATCACCGGGGAAACTTGATTCGACAGTCGATCGAGAATATTGAACTGTCCGTTTCTGTCAAGTTGAGCTGATTTAACTCGACTTTTGCATGTGCATCTTTCTTTCTTTCCCTTCCACTCGTCGTGTTGCACAAAAGCAAACTCCTGTAACGAAGCGACACCATAGTGTTGTCCTATGTTACAGTTTGTGTGACCTTTGAACAGTTACGTCACCTCGTATGGAGATTTTACAACGAGCCCCCTGCCCACTATTTGCTCTGCAGTATTGACTGAAGGCAGGTCTGTAACTGAAGTTCACCTTAGTGTTTACAATGGGATCTTATGTTTGGAGAAGTAAGGTGTGTATGTACTGTATGTGTACAAACTTGTATTTCAAAGTACTTTGAAGTGAGGCCTTTTTGCAGAAGTGAGGACATCTTGGACTATTTTACAGGCAGCGTTAGACAGGGATTGATTTATGGTTAAGTTAATGTTAGGTAAAGGACAAGGTCAGATGTTGCTTTGGGTTTTCACTTAATGAATGAATGTTCCTCACAAGCAGAGTAACACAAGCCTGTATGTGTGTGTGATTGATATTGTGTAGTGGCTGTGGCGGTTTGGCCTGTTCTTTTTTTAAGCCTTTAATGTGATCCGCATTCTGCACATGCCCAGTGTGGTTTTCTTGGCGCGCTTTTTCACCAGATGTCTGGAAGGGCAGGAGCACGGTGCTGCTGATGCAGGTTTCCACTTGATACTCTCTGTGTGTGTGTGTGTTTGTGTGTGTGTGTGTGTGTGTATGTCTGGGTGTCTGTGAGTGAGGGAAATACAGTGAGGGATTGAGCAAAAGAGCGTGTGTGTGTGTGTGTGTGTGTGTGTGTACATAAAAGCATTGATGTGTGTGTAAACCAGAATAGAGTTTACTCACCTTTTCAGGCTGATATACCTCTTTTTGACCTAAATTCATGCTGTACATCATAGTAAATGGTATCAAACTGATGTGAAGATTGTTTTTGTGGGGAAAAAAAATAAATTAGTGATTTTCAGAAAATATAATTCAGGCTGATATACATCTTTTTTTTACCTAAATTCATGGTATATGTCGTTTTTTAAGGGAAAAAAGATAAATTAGTGATTTCCTGCACGTTTTAATCTATGTTTTTGCCTTGCTGGACATCATAGTTTCCTCACCGCTTCAATTAGCACTACATCACTGTGTTTGTGTGTGTCTGTCTGCTTGTTTCTGTGTGTGTGTGTTGTGCTTGTGGTCATGTAGTGTGTGTGTGTGTGTGTGTGTGTGTGTGTGTGTGTGTGTGTGTGTGTGTGTGTATTATTCCTGGTGGATGTGGTTTTGAATGTGAGCCAGGCGGCTCTCATTCAGATGGCCTGAAGCACAGCAGCAGCAACAGGTGGATCTCTGCAGAGTCTCTCCAGCCCTGACCCCTCTCTCTCTCTCTCTCTCTCTCTCTCTCTCTCTCTCTCTCTCTCTCTCTCTCTCTTTCTCTCTCTCTCTCTCTCTCTCTGTCTTTCTCATATTCAGCTACAACAAGTGTGTCGCCAGCTGCATGTGCACACGTGTGCTTCTCTCTCTCTTTCATCATCAACATCTCCTTTTCTTTCTCCGTCTCCCTCTTTCTCAGTCCATCGCTCCCTCCCTCTCTCATTCATATACATTCAACTATGACAATAACAATAACAAGTGTGTGTCACCAGCTGGGTGTGCACATGTGCGCCTCACTGTCCCCTCCCATTATCATCTCTCTCTTTCTGCCTCTCTCTCTCTCTCTCTCTCTCTCATATTCAACTACAACAACAAGTGTGTCACCAGCTGAGTGTGCACACATGTCTCTCTCTCTCTCTCTCTCTCTCTCTCTCTCTCTCTCTCTCTCTCCCTCTCTCTGTCTCTGGTTTGTTTTGTTTCCAGTGTTATGGGACTAGCAGCGGCTCTAGATTACATGTTTCTAGCGCTCAGATGGCAGGCTGTATTTAAAGTCGGACCGATATAGACTAGGCGGGACTGAAGCAACACAGCCGATTCATGCGCTGTGGCTCATTCATGCAACCGGTTTTACCTTCAGAAATCTGAGGCTACAGTTAAACTTTTATCATCCGGTCACGCCAGGGCGGCCTGAAGTGACATTTTGCTCAAATTGCGATGTGTTCAGGCTCTTATTGTGATTGGTGTTCTACACAGTCTGGAGGCAGTGCAGCACAATGTGCACACAAGCAATGTAAAGAGATGGAGAGGGAGAGCAGGGAATAATAATGCATACAGATGCAAATAGATACAGTATCAGGTGACACATAAGAGCCATTTTGAAGCCAAGTGTGTTCGTACAGTAGAGGTCATACTGGTGAAAACCTTTCATCATACTCAAACTCAGAAAATCCTGCACAGTGACCACAGCTATTTTTTAACAAAATGGCTTTTCTTTAAACAATTTTAAAGTTCTAAAAAGTGTATGACAAGAAAAAGTTGTGATGATAGGAATCGCAGTTTAAATCGCAATTGCAATAATCTGTTAAATAATCGCAATTAGATTTTTTGTCATGAACATGAACTCTAAAATGTGCTTTTAAGAATCGGATCTCAACAAGTACGGATCCCAGGTGATCAAATAGACATAATTAATTATCACTTTATTTGTGTGTGATTTCTGACTCCGTAGTTGATCAGCTGAATACAGTAACATTAGCAAACATAGCTTATAGCATATTGCATACATATACTGTATATCACTAAACATCACTGTATCACAGCGGTCCATGCAAACTAATAGATGTAGAATCCAGAAGTAAGTTTTCTCGTTGTGTGACATAATCAAAAACATGGGCATACTAAGAGGATTGTGGGGGATTAAATTGTTGCTAAATTGTGAAGCTCTTCATAAGATACTGCTCAAAAATAAGACTTTATTTGTACAAAATGTTTGTACAACAGGTTTCATAGCCTCAGGCGCAGAGGGGTGAAGCGTCTCACTTCTGGTTTCCCGGCTGAATTTGGCACTTGAAGGGCTTGACGCTGTGGTAAATATCACGTCGAAATGACAAGTGTAACCGTAGCCTGTTTACCTTTAGAGACACAGAAATGTTTTCTCTAAGTAGCTCCAGATAAGGGCGTCAGTTCAAATGCCTGAAATGTAAGATGTAACGATCAATGTGTCATTCAAAGTGCCGAGGGAAAGGATGGAGAAGGTCAAGTTTGAGACAAATAAAATACAATTCATACTGGCTGTATAAGTAAACCAGGAAAACATTCTTGCCCCTGACAGGTTAATTGATGTTTGATGTGAACACCGCTCAATTTATTTGATTATTCAAGTCAGAGGCTTGTGAGAGGAAGGGAAGGGGGAAGAGAAGGGTTTTGGTAAAGTGAAGTTGCCAGCAGAGTGGGTTTTATGCCAAAATTAGGAGGGAGCAACAACCTGTATGGGTAAAAATATGGCTATTGGATTCCATTCTTGCCATTCTTAAGAGCTAATGCAGTTAAAAGCATGACTGGAACACATCCAGAAGCGTTATGCAAAGAAGAAAAGTATTTTGCATGACATCTTACGGTTGAAATTTGCCTCGAGGCGGTTAGCTTTAGCTTTTTTATACACAAAGAAGAGCCTGGAAGAGCGTGAAGTCAGGATAGATTTTGGCTGCAAATGCAAGTCTCGTGATGACATGCATGGTGAGTGAAGACATTAATTCGTTAGTGTTAAATTCGGTCTTTAAGCCTCTGGGAACCGGGTTGCCGTGACTCCCTGTGACCCCTCTCAACCACTCAGGTCAAAAGCCTTCAGAAGCTTGAGATTAAATCAGATGAAATCGAATTTGACTTGTACTTCCACATGCTGCTTCTATTTTCTGCCTCTCTGCTCTTCTTGCTCTCTCTCTTTTGCTCTGTTTCCCTTCTCTTCTCCCCTCCTCTCCTCTCCTCTCCTCTCCTCTCCTCTCCTCTCCTCTCCTCTCCTCTCCTCTCCTTTCCTCTCCTCTCCTCTCCTCTCCTTTCTTCTTCTCTTCTCTTCTCTTCTCTTCTCTTCTCTTCTCTTCTCTTCTCTTCTCTCCTTTCCTATCTTCTCCTTTTTTCCCTCTGTCTTCTTTCTTCTCTTCTCTCCTCTCCTCTCCCCTCCCATCCCCTTCTCTTCTCTCCTTTCCTATCTTCTCCTCTTTTCCCTCTCTCCTCTCCTCTCCTCTCCCCTTCTCTTCTCTTCTCTTCTCTTCTTTTCTTTTCTTTTCTTTTCTCTTCTCTTCTCTTCTCTTCTCTTCTCTTCTCTTCTCTCCTTTCCTATCTTCTCCCCTTTTCCCTCTCTCCTCTCCTCATTTCTTCTCTCCTCTCCCCTTCTCTTCTCTTCTCTTCTCTTCTCTTCTCTTCTCTTCTCTTCTCTCCTTTCCTATCTTCCCCTCTTTTCCCTCTCTCCTCTCCTCCTTTCTTCTCTTCTCACATCTTCTCTTTTCTTCTCCTCTTCTCCTCTCCTGCGGTCTCTCCTCTCCTCTCCTCTCCTCTCCTCTCCTCCTCTTTCCTCCCCAGCTGGCAGCACAGTTCATCCATCATCCATAGGAATGATTTAGTGATGCCAAGTGGTAAATTTACTCACACTCACTCACAGCACTTTTGTGGTTTTCAAAGGAAGCACACATTTTCTCCTCTTTCCCCCCCAGTTGCCTGAGAACACAAGTGGATAATTTATGGTGTTTCGGCGGGTTTTTGCCGAGAACCCCCTCGTGTGAGGCAAATGTCACGGCTGCTCTCTATTATGTTTTTCCCTTTTCTTTTTCAGGTCCTCAAGGTCTCGTTTGATAGAACATTAGTGGTTGAGCTCGCTCCGGAGAGTCCTTTTAAAGCCTCCATCTTCCCTCTCACAGCCCGCTCTGGGCGGCTGTGTTTTTGGTTTGGCATTTTACGATATCTCTTGGGTGCTGAGCTTAGCAAAGCCTCCAGCAGTGGAGCCGCACTCTCCGGATTAGGATGTAACATATTGAAATGTCACTAAATCGTCTTTAGCTTGTGTGCAGCCACAAAAGGATAGCCCCAGACTCATGATAAGGTCCTTGGTAGTGAGAATATAATCTGTCTGCCATGCCTGTATGCTGGTTTCTCTGTCCAGTCTAATATTGGCGACTGCATTCGACATTTTTCTTTGAGCTGAGACAGTGCCAAGTAGATAGGGATGGGACGATATCTTTATCTCGCGATACCATTTGATACGCGATATGGGGTTCATGATACGATACGATGTAATAAATAATGTTGAATGACAACAAAGTCTGACTATGCAGAATTATGTTTATTTCTGAGCCATACATTTTTCTGGCGATGGCATTGGCTTGCTAGAATGTAAACAATAATTTCAAAATGTCAAAGTGCAAATAATATAATTTGGATTGTAGCAATTGTGATGGTCAAGCCATCTCATTTGTGATTACTACAGCAGAATAAAATGTACAGTAGCTAATATCACGATTAATTTTTCTGCCCCACGATACGTTTTGTCACATCTTTGTATTGCGATATACTTAATTTTGATAAATCGCCCCGTCCGTACAAGTAGAATAAACGTACAGGAATTTGTCTTAGTGATTGGTCTAGAACATATTGACATCTCAGGTAATGACACAAGTACTCGCACACATGTCACATGGTCGACTTCACGCACTCCGATGTGCTCTCTGGTCAGTTTAAAGGCACATGATCGGTGTAAACATGATCTCTTAAAGCGACACTTTCCTTTTCCTGCACTTGCTGTCGGGGTGAACAAGTGCATCCCTGAAGGAGGAGGGCAGAGAGTTTATGCAGAGTAGGGAGACGTTGCAGCTGGAGTTGGGGACCGATTTCACTGACGCACACACACACACACCGGGGTTAGATGGAGGGAATCAATAGCGGTGGCGAGCTGGCAGGCAGGCAGGCTCTCTCCTTCTTTGCAACTCTGTCACGTAGGCTGCTTGAAAGAACAGCATTGTGCTGACTTAACTAGGGAGGCTGTCTGAGTGTGTGGCTGAAATTACAGGCCTCACCTGGTCACCGTGTGCGTGTGTGTGTGTACGATTACGTGTGTGTGCATGCTTTCAGGATAACGTGTGGATGTGTCTGCCTTCTTTGTCTGTCTAACTATGTATGTGTGTGTGTCCATGCACGCCCCTAAGTGCATGTTCACACCAAGCATGTTTGGAGCGCTTTATTCGAGCTCTGGAGCATATTCTTTTCGTTCAGTACATTTGGCCAGGTGAGAACAATGACATTTGAACTCAGATGGCATCAAATAACGGCACCAAGAACGCCTGAAAATGCGAGTTTGTAGAGTGAATCTAAACAATTCAATTGCAGAAATCCTTTACCTCTATGTGTTGGACTAAAGTAAACGTAGTAGGCTTGACTGAGTTGAGAGTTTCAGTCATTTAGCATGAGGGCATGAGCGTGTCCGTCAACAAGGTAACACCACTGAAACTGTCCCGGGTGACACACACTTCTTTGATCAGACCACAAGCACAGACTTGCAGGATCGGCGTTGCTCCAACAAAGCTATAAAAGCCTTGTTTTCCTTTCCCACGCTTTGCGGCACAATAGCCACAATTGTGTCACCTGTCTCCAATAATAACTGCAGCAGAGACAAGGGAATCGCAACAAAGAGAAACTTCAGTGGAAGTCTGATGACATCAGTTGTTGAAGCCGAGTAACTTCCTGAGCTCGTAATATGAAGGTTTGAAATGACATAAGTTAATTTTGAAAAGTTTATTTCTCTTGGTCCCTGAAGAACAGGAGGCTGAGGAATTGGAATATACATGTGTGTATACATACATTACAGGAGCAATATTTCCTAAATATTACGCAAGGATAGAGCAAAACAAATTCATCCTGCATCACAGCTAGGAAGTTGTTTGCATTGTGAGAAGCAGAAATACTTTCCTAGTGTTATCTTTCTTTGGAGACATTAATCATAATTTTTTTTGCTCATATAAGCCAAGTGAGTATAAACTAAGTGAGTAGAGAGACCATCATTCAACCAGAGGACTGGAGTTAAAGCCCCTTTTTACGGCAACTATCTGCCCTGCTGTAGTGTCCTCGAGCAAGACACCGCCCTGTGGAAGCGGCCAAAAAGAGAATTTCCCCATAGCGATCAATCAAGTGTCCCATCAAAAATGGAGAGTGTCTGAAACTCTTCAGTGCCAGGCTCTTTTGTCAACTGTGTCAGAATGACCAGGGCCGAGTTTCTCTAAATCATCTTACTGCTAAGTTTATCTTTTTGTTCCATTTCAAGTCAAAAGACCGAGCCAGTCTTCACACTAGGACACTGGGAGCCAGACCTTGGCTGTGTTTTACTTCTCTCTCCACTCTCAAACCTCGACTTGAAGTGCTGGACAGGCTCCATGTCGCCTTAATGCTCTCAAGACCTCCGCAGTTCCATGATGAAATGCCGTGTTGGAGCGGTCACGGAAAGCTTTCTTCTTCTTCTTTCTTTTCTTCTGTTTCTGATTTGATCACGCTTTTCCTCCAATAAGTGGAGAGATCTGTTTCAGCCGTTGGAAGTGGGGAATTAATGTGAGGGATGCGTGGTTTGGTCTCTCAGTGATTTTCCTCTGGCAGGACACCGGCAGGATATTTGTGTCAGTTTTCACGCAAGAGCCGAATGTGCTGCAGTTTTAATGTCTTTGTGTGGGAGTTCACCTCAACTCTCCCCACGTTCAGGATGAGGTTTTGACTGTGGGTTGCCTCGAGAGTGCGATCAAAGGCGAACCGGCACGCCACGGCGGCTAAAACGCACACTTGATGTGTGAGGTTATTTTTATCACTCTGCAGATGGGGGGGTTATTGCCGAAATATTAATGATACGATCCACTTTAGGACGCAGGATTAATCTGTTTAGATGATGGGAATCAAATCCCTGCTGTCATAATCTTCTTGGGAATGCAAGCACACAAACTCTGGGGCAGATGCCTGCTTGTGTGTGTGTGTGTGTGTGTGTGTGTGTGTGTGTGTGTGTGTTTGCTGGGTTTCATTCCAGAATGCTACATATCCAAAATGGAAAAAGCTTGCTGTCTGAAATTGATCAGACAATATTTCAAAAACACAGAAAGTGATTCCATCCTCCAAACATTGAAACGATTCATTCCTTTAATAGGAACCACTAAAGGGATTTACTTTCATGCCAGCAGTCATTTTGTAAGAGCAGGCATCAGTTTTTTTTCAAATGGTGGAGAACTCATTTTGGAGTGAAACTTCCCCCCCGTCTTTTCCAGCGCCGCTGTCACTGGCAGCATCAAGCTAGCGAGAATCCTCCAGCTAACCGACCTGAAAACAAAGGCATTCCCAGTCGAGCCCGGAGCGCAGGATCCGCCCCAGGCCCGATCAATAGACCGCCAACTGCGCTCTCTATCCGGTGAATGCTGCTTCTAGCGCCGTGTGGCTCCAAGGCCACTGTGATGGCACAACAGTCTCTGAAACAAAACACACACAAAAAACCCCCCAAAAAAACCCTGACCCACCACTGTCAGACACATCCGCACTGGGCCGGTTGCTATGGCAACCTGGCCGCTAGAGACGGAGGAATGTTTGGCCGAGGTCCAGAACCAGCGGTGCTCCGGGACTGTATGTGTTCTGACAGGGGAGGTGGGGGGTGGGGTTGATCCACTTTTAACAAAAACACCCCCGCATGCTTAAAACCAATGGCTCCGACTCCATTCGCACAACACTAATGGAGCGTCCCGTGGGGCGAGCCGAGGGGGCAGGGAGCGGAGACGAGGGGGAAGTAAGTGTCAGGGATGTTTTTTGTTTACAGAGCCGGCTCTATTGGGAGTGTGTCGCCTCTTGCATAAGCACCGAGATGAAATAAAGGCATGAATATTGGATGCGGCCCCCGCTTTGGAAAAGTCATGGCGTGGAAACAGCCTCGCGTCCTATTTTTCTCTCTCTCACCGCGCCGAATTTGTCCCCGGTTTCCCTCTGTTGCTTTTGTTTGTTTTTTTCAAGTCGCACCAGGAGGTCAAAGTGGAATCAAAGCCTGTCAGAGATGTCAGGGCTGTAGTCGAGACCACCAACGTCGAGTCCAAGTCAGTTCCAGTCCTCATTAGAGGTTCAGTGGTTTCCTCGAGGACAATTTGACGGGACACATGGTTGTCACTGCTCGCATCGGTTGTAGCGGTTGGAGAGGATCAAAACTGTAATTTTCCAGTCATGGGATGATCTCTCTAACCTTTCAAACTGCCAGTCATATTCCACTACGTAGTCAAAGGGTTTGGACAAGTGGATGGTAAAAATAATGAAACAAGGCAAGCCCAAATGCTGAATGACACTTTTCTATTTATCCAAACGAAAGAGTCCAGTAATCCGCATTTGTAACTTCAATAATTATTTAAGTCTTAACTGTCTTCCAGTGTCATTGCAATCATAAAACCTGGATTTGATGCAATGTCATTAGAGCCTGATGTAGGACTAGTGATACTGCGATAAAAATGCAGTTCAAGTTTCATCCTTTTGTGTAATGGCTGTTGTCATTATTTCATAGTAACAGGTGAATTAGATGTACACATTACACTTTAATGCTGTGGGTTAATGTCCAATACAGTACAGTGAGATTTACACTATAATTGTAAACTTGGCTCTCTGTGTGTGTGTGTGTGTGTGTGTGTGTGTTTCTGTGCATGTGTGTCAAGCTTATTTATACAGCGCTTTTAACGACCTGGATTAAAGTGCTTTACAAAATAAACAAAGACAGATGAAAACTATGATAATAAAAAACAAGAGATGGAACAAATACATCTCAAACTCTAAGAACTGGAACTGTAGCTTGTGTGTGTGTGTGTGTGTGTGTGTGTGTGTGTGTGCGTGCGTGTGTGTCAAGCTTATTTATACAGTGCTTTTAACCACCTGGATTAAAGTGCTTTACAAAATAAACAAAGGAGACAAATACAGATAAAAACTATGATAATAAAAAAAACAAGAGATGGAACAAATAATCTCAAACTCCAAGAAGTGGGGCCATAAGCTTGTGTGTGCGTACATGCATGTGTGTTAGTGTGTGTGTGTGTGTGTGTGTGTGTGTGTGTGTGTGTAAGGATGTGCGTCTTGAATATCCTCTGTACCTGTCACACAGCTTTAATTATATGAGCCGGAAGGGAAAGGTGAGTGTGCAGCCTGAGAGATTATCAGCCTTATCATGATTATCAGCAGCTACACACGTTACCAAATCCCCAGAGACGGGTTTACTTGGCTCTCACACACACTGCGGTCTGGCCGGGATTGATTGTAGTCGTTTGAATAAAACATGTCCGGGAGCGGTTACATGTCCGGCAGTGAAAGTATTAGCACATTTAAAACTCTACCTGGGGCTTTCTGTGGCATCTTATTATATTTAAAGGTGTTGTGTGTGTGCAGGAACAACATCCAAGATGTGTGTTTTGAAGAAAAATGAGGGTGGAATCATACACAACCTGTCATGTGATGTAATCCTGTCAATCGTGTGTGTGTGTGTGTGTGTGTGTGTGTGTGTGTGTGTGTCTTGCATAAGCACCCCAGCAAGCGAGAGAGCATATATCTGTAGATTCAACACACTCAGTAGTCCTGCCACCCGCTGTAGTCTGGACATGAGGATTAGGAAAACACACACACACACACACACACACACTCTCTCTCTCTCTCTCCCAGTCACACCAAGCAAGCAGGTGGCCAGCCAATCCTGACCCAGCTTGTTGTGGACAGCCAGCCAATCCCGATCCATCTTCTCAGAGCGCTGTTAGGAAGACACGGATTGACACCCGGGGGAGCATCCTTGTAATCTCTGATTAACACGTTTCCCTCTCTTTCCCTCTCTCTCTTTTCATTCCTTCTGTCTGTTTCTCTCTGCTCCCTCTTTTTTTACTCTCTCATCCCTCTGTCTCTGCTAATCCCAAATTCTGTCTTGTCCTCTCTCCTCTCTGACCCCTATATCTCTCTTTCTCTTCTCTTTCCCTTTTTCTGTTTCAATTAAGTTCAAGAAGCTTTGCCGACATTATGAGAGCAATCTCTAACCTCAAGCTCCTCCACAGCCATCAGGGGAATGTTTCTTTGTAATAAATGAAACCTGCATTGCGTCCGATGAAAGCATCCAACCTTGAAAATCGCTCAGTTCTTGAAGGCTGACGTGTGCGTTCATCCTTATCTGGGGCATTGAAATAAAGATAAACAAAGTTGAGATTGGTTGTTTTCTGGTGTACTGAATCAGAAAATGAATGTCAATCCACAAAAATCCATAAAAAAAGATGCTTTTTCCTTCTGCTGCTCTTTCAAAACAAAGCTCTCTCTGAAGCAGCTAGGCCAATGTGAAACAACGTATTTAAGGGAATTTGAGCGTAACATGATTAAAGTGTAAGTGCTTAACACATTACCTATCTCAACTTCGATTTAAGTTCTCATTCTCACCTGTTTCTCTCCCTCTCTCTCTCTTCCAGGCCTTCAAAGATGAGTTGGAGGGTCTGATCCAGGAGCAGATGAAGAAGGGGAACAACCCCACCGGCCTGCTGGCCCTCAGACAGATCGCCGACTTCTTCATGGCCAGCTCAGTGGCCGGCTTCAACACCTCCCCCCTCAGTGAGTACTTGCAGTGGCGTGGTCCGTTGCCGTGGGCGACCAGGCCGGCTAAACCTCTGGTGGAACATACCAACCCCGCCCCGGGGTGGAAGGCACTTTGAACTGCGCTCAAAAACAAAAACACGGCGTTGATATTTGAGATGAGGAGATGCAGACGCACACATGAGCTGCGTGCGCTTATGGCATAAACAACCAAATAGGCTGATATAGTGAGACGCATGGACGCATAACTAGACTGACACACACACACACACACACACACACAGACGACCCAGCCCCAGACTCCGGAAGAGCCGTGCATATTTGTTGGGTTTTTGATCCCGGGGTCCAGTCCAGGAGTCCATATGTGAAGTCTGCTTCCAATCACGGCCTTGGAATGCGCAGCTAATGCTGAATTACCACGTCAAGGGCAATATAGCCGTTCCCTTTAGCTCCTCCATATAACATCGTCCCTGAAGAATCCCGTAATGAGCAGGTCCGAGGAGGCGGTGGGAGTAAACAAAGCATTAAAGGATGGGATGTTGTTTACTTCACCTCAGCGTGGACCTTCAGCCTCTGTTTGATGTAGAGCCGGAGGTGTCGGATAGTCTCGTTGGATAAAATGACAGATGGTGGGTAGTGGTTCCTGTGTAGCTCAGCAGGTACAACATGGCTCCAACACGGCCATAGTTAAGAGTCCCATTCCCTGTTTATGGGTAAATGGGTAGAGCGTGGCAGTAAATAATAAAGTGACATAAAAGTGTCCAGCAAATAGTACATATTTCTGCCTAATCACATGCACATGATTGAATTGAATTTGACGTCAGATCAAACTCAGTGGACAGATATTAAAGGAGAGAATGTCTCATTACACAACACAATTCTATTCCAAATATGACAGGAAAAAGTTATTACTAGATGTGCATCATTCAATATGTCTAAAACTATAGAGGATCCAGTCCATAAAAGTCTTTGATTTGTGTGTGATTTGTCAATACCAAATCATTGCGGTTTTTGCCGTCTATAATTCTGTAAGAGTATAGGTGTCACTTTGTTGATGATAGATAATATACAATAGAGATATCATTTTGTAACCAAACTCACACTTGTTTAAGACTTAAAACAACCTATTTTTTAACAATACAGTATAGTTTGTTTCTCTCCCAATAAACTGGCCGATGTGCTTTGGGAAGACAGCAAAATGTCTTGAGCTACAACTAATGAAGCTCACATTGCGGCCCTGCTGAACGCCACACACTGATAACCTTCCAGTTAGCAGAAAATTAGAAAGCTTATTATCATTAGAGATTAAAGAGCTAATCTCAAATGAGTGGTTATGTAATTACGGGGGCAGCGGTAGCCTCAATTTTAGAGAAGCAGGCTTGTGAGCAGACAGCGATTGGTTCAAATCCTGGTGTGAATCTAACTGTATGAATGTGAAGAAAAGACAGTGCTGAAAAGACAACACATACTGATTAAACCCCTGGAAATAAATAGAAATTAATGTAGAAGCTGTCTTTACAAGAGTCTGTTTTTCCTCATCTGTATTTCATTCTCTCTTTTCCCTTTTTCCAGGTCTGGGAATGGTCACTCCCATCAACGACCTGTACGGAGTTGAGTCCACCACTCTGGTGAAGGGGGAGAAGCAGACCCGCTGCAAACTGGCCAGCCTCTACAGACTGGTGGATCTGTTCAGCTGGGCGCACTTCGCCAACTCCTACATCACAGTAAGGCACTGCAGCTGGTCCACAGGGATTTAGAGCTAGAGGAATAGACGTTAAAATGATGTTGAACTTACTTTACTGGTAGTACCTTGGGTTGTGTAGCTTCCTGCCCTGGTTTATTCTCTCTCCATTCACTGCCATTATGGAGGAACAGGTCTGAAATCACACTTCTAGCACATAAAGGAATGTGAACGCAACTTCTGACAATGTATAAAAAACTAGTCGTTTTTGCTGAACTGTGGTTAAGGGAATCGCTTTCTTTATGTTGTTAAACCTTTCACTTTGAACAAGTGTGACACTGGAGGAAACTTATGCCGATGGATCGAAGAAAATTGTATGTTTACCAATAATTGTAAATGCGCGAAAGAAAAAAGTGGGAGACCGGACTTTGACAAAGCAGATTCTGCCAACAAGGTTTGATAAACATAAAGAAAGCAATTAACTTAACCACAATTCAGCAACATATCAACATTAAAATTGTTGATAGTAAGTGGTTATTGATGACAGAATGGCTATACATGCTGATTGATTTGATGTAATTGGATCTGGATTTCCATGCTTCTTCCAAACGTAGAAGAATGCTAAAGCTGTAAAAAAAAAAAAAGATTTCCCTTTCACTTTAACACTCTTTACTTTTAACCATTATGGTTGCCATTATATTGAATATATTTGAGCTGATCTCTCTGTTGGGCTCCTGTCGACAGTTTTTACTGCTATGGCATTTGATTCTGTGTAACCTGTTGTCCAAATTCTGATATTTTAACAACACACTATACTCAGTTAGGACTGATCTTTCAAATTCAAGTCAATGCTATGTTTGGAATCGGTGGGAAATTTCTCAGCTAACAGTGATTCGTCTTTTTCTGTTTTTAGGTGCGAGTCAGTAAAGAGCAAGACCACATCCTCATCATCCCCAGAGGATTGTCATTCGCCGAGGCGTCTGCAGCAAACCTGGTAAGAACCAATCAGAGTGAGCCGTCCAGTCCTAACAGAAAATGCTCTTTATGTGTCACGCCCGTCTCCCTGCGTCCCGTGTCAGCCTTAAAAAGTGATTTAATTACGGGCTCAGTCTTAAAATATTTTCTCTCTTGAAACAGTTGAAACACATCTGTGAATCAGGTGAGGCAATTTCACTTGACTCGATAAAATATAATCAGATTTCCCTAACTCCCTTAAGTGGCAATATATTGAATGAAGGCAAATCACTCAGCTGTTGATTTTGAGAAAATAACTTAAAATAATTAGTCAGAAATTTAATTGTAAAAAGTGACAGCTTCACACTCTTGGGAGATGTTTTTTTTTTTTTTTTTTAGTTGTTTTAAGAAAAATAAGATGGACATTTTTTGCAGTGTTTGTGTAGCCAAAGAACAGAAAAACAAGGGATGAGATATACAAACCCCTTTTTTCTCCTACAGCAAAGACAAACATTATTTTGGAGTCACTTTTAAAGTGTAACTTCGACTTGAGCAATCCCTTGGTTAACCTGAAACAAAGTAGGTTGTAAATGTGTGTGTGTGTGTAATAAAGAGGTTTTGGCCGTCCTTCACTGGACAGTGTTAATGTTTTTCCACTCTGCTTAATCAGCCATTTACTTCCTTCAATTTACTTCCTTGAATTATATGTGGAGGAAAATGTTAGATTAACCGCATTTCAGTGTTTTGGTTCCTACCATCGTGTTGCATAGCTACAGAAGTGAGCGTTCCTCTCTCTCTGTGTGTGTGTGTGTGTGTGTGTGTGTGTCTGTGTGCGCAAATATGCATACTGTGTAGTGTAGCGTGTGTTTGTCA
>NW_027279976.1:5000-10000 GCF_046629955.1 Centroberyx affinis
AAAACTAAATATCTAGGACTTTTCAATGCAATATGGTTTTAATAGGATAAAAACTTGGTAAGAGCATCATGAGTTTGATTTCTATAATCAGTTTCAACTTCAATAAATTCAATCATTCCATACAAATTCAGAAAACAGAATTTAAATTCAGTCGTCTGCTGGAACAAATCTCATCACTTTCAATCTAAGTCATTTACACAAACACAAGATCTCAAGTCAAGACTTTAGAAACCTTTTCAAGTCATCAGAGTACAAGTCAGAGTCAAGTCCCAAGTCACCAGAACCCAAGTCAAGTCCCAAGTCTAAATGTAGAACAGCAAGTCAAGTCAGAACAAATCAAGAGTCCAGTATCAATTTAATATCTTAAAGAAAACTAAATATCTAGGACTTTTCAGTGCAATATGGTTTTAATAGGATAAAAACTTGGTAAACTGCATTTTTTCTCTCTCTCTCTCTTTTTCTTTAGCGGCCTCCCTCCGTCCCGACCGGCGAGGCATTTCGTTGGTTCTTCTAGTCCTCCCCTCCACCAATAGGATCGCAGCTAGAGGCCAACCAGGAGGTCACCACACACCATCACATACGGACTACAAATCAGGCCGGATAACGGACTACAGCAGGAAGCGAACAAGGCGGTTCACAACAGGACCACAATCTGATACCATGTGGATGACCATTTAAAATACAAATCCCACCTCAACGGGACCAGGAAACCAGCTAGGAGGACAGAGGAGGAGGGGACAGTTTTGTCACAACCAATCAGAATTCGCGGTGCAGAATGATGCCGCAATTGAGTGTCCTTCATTAACTTGTTAACAGGTAAATTTATGACACAACTCATAAATAGATGCACACAGGCTAGCCAGATGCTAGCAGGCTACAGCTAACTGGCTAGCAATGCTACCAGTCTCTCTTTATACATGTTAGCATTACAGCAGGCTACAGCTAACTGGCTAGCCATGCTACAAGTCTCTCAACCCTTTGCTAAAACTTATTAATTCTTACTATTTTACAGTCTGATGACATCAGAGCAGTCAAATATGTAAAGGTCAACATGGCTAATATCATGATAGGCTAGCAAAATTACTACCTGTTTAGATTTGATTCACAGACAATCTAGAATATGAGGTTTAGATGGGAACATACTCTACTAGCTTAATCTTTCCTTGAGCTGATGCTTTTCCAGAGCGACTTCCAGTGAGGTCAACAGTAGAATAAGCTTCAATTCCTCGATCACCATCGTTGCAAGCAACCAATAGTGAGGACGTTTGCCCAGTTTCTGAGGAGCACCCAAATGCATCATGAGTCTGAGGTCAATTCCTGTTCAATTATTCATGTCGCATGGGAATATTCGACAACTCAAAGCAATGTCTCGGACTCAAACTGGATTTGGATCCATTAAGACGGCATGATTGTAGTTTTCTGTAGACTTTGGTTGCTAATCAGCATTTTCACTCATAACACACATGACTTTGTGTTTTACAGCAAAGCAAACACTGTAATGTCGACCACAAACCAAACATCCAACCAGTATTTAAGAGCTGTGATCACAAAATGACTTATATGATGAAAATGCTTCATTTTGTTGGTTTTATTTGAAATTGATCTAATTGATCCTAACTTCAGATATTTCCTTGTTGTTGATGTCAGAATTCAGGAACTTGGAGAAATCAGAGTCCCAAGTTCCCAAGTAATAGTAGTATTTACCACCTGAAACTGAGCTGAACAGTTTTTTCAAAATCTTTCCCATAGGAAATGAAAGCAGCATTAGATGAACTGAGGGAGCATTTTTTCTTTGTTTTGCCATATAAAGGCTCTAATATCCAAGAAAAATACAGAGACTGAAGGCTCCATCATGGTGTGAATTAGGTAATTGTAGAGGGAGAGGAGAGCGTTACTTATTCCCTTCCCCGTCCAGAATATTTACATCTTGAAAAGAGTGCATTAAGAATGAATCAGCTCGGATCGGTGAAATCCCACCCACATGTCACTATACTCAAGTGCTCGCCTGTTCACACTGGGTGCACTCATTTAAAGGATAATTCCACTTATTTTCAACCCGAGCCTTATTTTGATAGTTTTTTCCGATCACAATGATAGATTGTGTTCTAAATTTTGTAACTTCTGTCACTGTAGAGCTTTACATACGTCCAGGTACGGCTCTCCAATACACACCCAGCCACGGTAAGAATTCAGGCCTAATTTACAAGGTATGCACCCCAAAAAAACAGCAACATCGGTGGTTAATATCCACATGGCTTTCTTATGAGCTCCTTGGAAAACAAACGCATCTTAACAAGTCAAGAGATCAGGAAATGTACATGGACTTTTGGCTGAATGTTTCTTTAGATACATTCAGCCATTAAATTCATTAAACGATAAGTTTGCAGATTTTGGACTTATATGTAATTTGTCTTTTACACACCTATAATACTTGGACCCACAGACAATATTGGCATAATGGCGTCACTGTGTGATGAAATCAGACCTAATTTTAATTTAAGTCTAGGAGATTTTTTGACAAACCCCGTTGGGACTCATTGTTAGCAGCAAGAGGCAACAGAGCTCGCTGTTTCATTATATATAGACTCATTATATAAAGGTAAAAAAATCACCAAACGTATCCTTTAACTTGTGGCCAGTTAAGTGGATCAGATTGACTTTTACTGTTTTGTTGTTTGGATGGTTTTTGCTGCTGATTCAGGTCGGCAGCCGGGTGTAAAACGACTGCAAAATCCGCCTGGTCGGTACGTCACCACCTGACCGGGAGCCCTTAAACGAGCGCACCCACTGAGCATGTGTCGTACCCCACAATCCTCACCAGCTTTGATCAAACTGTCTCCTCCTTCCTCTCCTCCTTCTTCCTCCTCCTAGCAAACCGCAAACAACATCCTAACCAAACCGGGAAGACTCAGGCTTCACCTGGACCACAATAAAATGCTGCTGTCGCCTCAGAAGGACTACAGTCTGACCAAGGACAGTTTCAGAAGTACAGGTTCACCAAAACAGGACGACAATTTCACCTCAAAGGGAAAATGACCCAGGACATTAAAGAACTACAACTTCACCACGATAGGAGTACAAACTGACCTCACCAGGAAGCGATCCAGGACAGTTAAGGACTGCAACTTCACCACAATAGGACTACAATTACCACATCACTGTTCTCTGTCTCTTCTGTCTACCTCCTCCTCAAGAACTTAAAAGGCACACTGGTCGACTTTTACTGGGCTGTATTCACACAAAACCACCTGCTTCTTAACTCTGTTTATAGTCCAGAATCTGGTATAACCTGTTTAGACAGCCAGGAGGAGACCAGATCTGGACTGCGGTTAGACCGATATTGGCCTTCGATTCAACCTTGAATATTGGCCAGTCGATGTCCATGTTGACATTATAGAAGTTCCTCTCTTTCTCTCTCACTCTTCCAGGGTGTCTTTGGGGTGTCTCTGTTTTAAGAAGCTGCTAACCCACCTAAAACAATTTCATTAGTCTGGGTTTCAATGGAATGTTTTAGTGTTCGATCTCATCTCCATAGCGTCACAGTGTTCAGAGGCTTTTCCACTCTGCCAAAAATAACATTCTTGGGGTAATGAATGAATACTTGGGGCATTGTTTTGGTATGAAATTGGTCAAATTTAAAGATATTGAATATTGGCCAAAAAAATTGGCAGCTTCAATCCCAAAAATATCAATATCGGTTTCAGACTTCAAAGATCCATATCGGTCGAACCATTACCACAAAGAGAGTTAAGAACCAGACTCTTGGTCCTTGGTAAAAGCAGCTTGTGCCAACATTGGTAACTATGGAAACAACAGTGTTACAGAACATGAGAACCTGTCTGCAGTCTCAGTGCGGCAACGGAACATGGAACCTTTGGAGCCTTCCGGAATCCTCTGGGAAGTTCTGAGGTTCTGAACTGTAGAACTCAGAGGAACTAACCAAACTGAACTGAACTGAACTGAACTGAATTGTAATGAACTGAAATGAACTGAAATGAACAGATCAGATCAGATCAGAACAGAACAGAACATTCCACACTCATTTTCAACACGTCTGTGAGTCTAGTTTGGGACGACACCAACGCGTCCTGTGTTACTATTTAACATATGAACGTGTGAAGAGATTTATTTCAAAATTTCATATTCACCTTTTGAAAAACACCTGAAACCTACTCTTGAATGCTGGCATGAAAGTAAAGCACATTACGGGTTACTATTAAATTAAGGACTCATCTTAAGACTTTTGCTTACAAATAGCTCTGTGTTTGAGGATTGAATTATCTATGGATTTGAAATATTGACGATGAATTTTGAGTAGCAAAAATTTTCAGAATAGCATTTGGAAAGAAATCGTTCCTTTGTAAAAGCTGCACTAGACAACTTAGCATTTTGGCAGCCCCAAGTGGTAGTGAGAGATAACTGAATGAAGTTTGAAGGGTTTCATTACCCAGAAATCCTGTAAGGTGACATCTTTAAGCTTAATTTCTTCTTATGCTCTGTTTTATTCAAAGTTTGAAGTCGAAAATTTCCATCTGGTAGATCATAATTCCAACATTGGGTTCAACTTGGAAAGAGTAGAAACATGGACGCCTGCGAGATTTTCTTTGTCCAAAGTGAAATCCTGTTCCCTATGAAACAGCTGATGTTATGTCAATGATATTTAGCAACGTTAGCTAGCTAGTTAGCATAGAACATTAACAAGTAAGTGCAAATTTCTATGTTTAACCATTTACCAAATTTTGAGAGACTTAAGGTCATCAAAGTTAAGCGTATTTTGAGGATTATAAACAGTAATGCTGTGTAGCGTTTCATTTTTCCAAGTAGGGAGTCGGAATTTATGACTCGGGCGAAATCAGGTGTGACCGAACCTTTACTTTCCACCGTGCTACTTCAGTGTCAAACCACATCCTGTTTGTAGCCGTGGTGGGAAGACCGGTTCTTTTAACAAACTTGATTCTCTCTGGCTGTACGAATTGATTCAGGACTGATTCATTGATTCT
>NW_027279976.1:15000-79227 GCF_046629955.1 Centroberyx affinis
TGTTACCTGAAATTCATCAGGCAGTATTTGATAACCACTCTATCTCCCCAAAAAATGAACTATTTTATAAGCAAATGTCTTCAGATGAGTTGTAACTTTGACACTAATACACATGAACACTTAATATGCTTCACAGTGTTATGAGAAATGGTGTGAATCTCATTTTGGAACAAAACCCCTCAAATATTTCCCTTTAAACAGAAACAGGTATTCTGGGGTTGGGGCTGGGGGTTGATTGTTAATGTTTGCAGTTTGTTTGTAATGTAAAGCCATTGCACTTGATCTGAAACACACATATGGTGTTGAATTCACAGCTTGCATAAAAACCGGGTGCTTGCCTAAAAAAACATTTGACAGTGCTTGGTAACTGTGGGAGAATAGAAGCAACACAGAAGAAAATGTATATACAAAAATCAAATAGAGAGAGAAATTAGCCTCTCTGACCAACAGCTGAATAGGAGGTAGCCTATATAAATTGAAATTACATAAGCTGAAACTGAAAAAACACAGGTTTGATTATTCAAATCACATGCAGAGTATACAAGGCGGCAGCATGGTTTCTTTTTACTTTTGTCCAGACTTTTGCTGTTTTGAATTAGTTGACTTCTCCTCTCTCTACAGTATGTTGGCCTTACAGGAGTCAGGCTGCAGTATCTGAAGTGTAACAATCAGTTTAATAGTTTTTCTAAACCAGGGGTAGAAAAAGGCGTAGATCACAGGATTTAGACAGGAGTTACAATACAATAGCCAGATGTCAAAGGCCGCGGACGAAGCGCTGGTCACTGTGTCCTGGCCTGTGAGGGAGGAAGTGTAATACGGAAAGAAACATATAAGAAACACAGCTACGACAATGCCGAGAGTCCTGGCCGCTTTCCTCTCCGATTTCTTGGCGGTTACAGTCTCTGAACGCCGGAGCGCAACCCGCATGGCCCGAGCCTGAGACACCGCCACCACAAACACTCTCACATACAGAACTACGATGACAGTAACGGGGCCGAAAAATGTCACGGCCAAGTCGACGGCTCCTGCAATGTGGTCAACAATGACCACGCACTCTCCGTGGCTCTCTCTTTGGCCACCTGTAGTGGGAGATGGAGATGATGACCAGCAGGTTGAGAGCCACGGTGAGCAGAGAGACAGAGGACAGCAGGATGTAGAGGAGCGTGGCCTCGAAGTGACGACGCACCAGCTTCCTGCAGGAGGAGTTGAGGAGCTGTGGAAAGCAGAGTTCACCTCCTTCCAGGGTCTCCATCAGCAGAGAGAGAGAGGAGAGGAGAAGCTGCTGAGGTCTGGCAGCTTTCTGACCAAAGCTCTCTGTCATACAACTGATTTATTTGTCTCTTCCCTCTCCCTCTTGCTCTCTCTCTTTGCCTCTCTTCATCTCTTTTTCTCTCTACAGCAGACACCGATGTCCCTCGTTCCCTTGCCGCGCTTTTTGCATCATCCTCTTCATTTGCATCTTCATCATTCTCTCTCTTCTTTCTCACCTCTCCCTCCCTCGTGTCCTCAGCATTTTATGTTTATTTTCCGTTATTCTTTGAACTCTAAAGACAGGTCTCCAGCAACTTCAGTTGTTTTGGAGAATGCTGCAATATACTTCTTCCAGGGATCTCCGAGACTGTTGTATGGCCTAACAAACGATTTTCTACTGGCATGGGAGTTAGTCGATAATGACTGAATAATAATTTTTGGGTGAACTATTCCTTTAAAGATCAGAATGTCAATACTAGGTAAATCCCTTGCAGAAGAAATGCAGACTCAAATATCTAACCTCTCTCTGGGGCCAGCAAACCTGACAGTCAGAACCAGAGCTCCAGCGGGAGGGCAGGCCCTTGCCCGAGGAGTGACAGGACCCTGTGAGGCGGTAGCATCGTAGCAACTCTGGTGTGCTACCGCACAGGTGTCTAGATTGAAGGGGTGGTCGGGACGACTACTGTTAACGGGGGGGGGGATATCACCAGTTGGGCTATTTAACTGTACATTGAAATGTTGTAACCAATTTTGGACCGGGATGGTACTGAACATGTGGGAATGTAAAACTGCAGAGACTTCAAATATGGACTTACCTGTGATTTGTGAGGGACTTGCCTCTTGAATGGACTTGAGTCGTGGGGGGGGTTGGGGCTTATTGTTTATTCCTCCTGATTGAATCGTCAGGATGAGTGGAGCGTGATTCCCAGTATGCTGCTGTCATTGACTGGCTGTACGTTTAAAACTGTCGCTCTAGAGGTGGCATAGAGGCTGACAGAGGAGTAGGAATCCAGGCATCACAGGGCTACTGTCAGAACGACAGAGACGGGGAGCGGAACGCTGCGTGCTGACTGGTAAAAGCTGATGGAGAGGAGGGGCTGATGGAGAGGAGGGGCTGATGGAGAGGAGGGGCTGATGGAGAGGAGGGGCTGATGGAGAGGAGGGGCTGATGTCCAGCGATCCGCCAGAGAAAGTGGGGAGGAGCCACAAAAGGATTGCATACAGCGCTCGCTATTTCCTGAATTGAGGTAAGTTGAAATAGCCTACCTCAGTAGCTTATGTGTGAGGGCCCCGAGTAGATCAGGGTTGTTGGTGATTGCGTCGCGTGGGTGGGCATTCTATGGAGGAGGGAATCTTCAGCCACCATCCGCCGGGTTTGTCCTTTGAAAAGACCAACATTTACACCATTATTTAGTTGCTTCCCTGCCCGCTTCTCTGTCTCTCCTGCGCTCTCAATCCCCAGCACACTCAAGCCCCAACCCTCTCATGTCCCGGCAGTGGAAGATAGCTCCGGAAGGATTCAGCCCCTTTCCTTGCCTGCCTACCTTGCCTGCCAAACAGCCTTGTGTGCTTGGCCTGCTAGTCACCAGCCAGCCTCTTTGTCAGCTAGCTTTGGGCCTACTAGCCACAAGCCTGTCTCCCAGTCTGCTAGCTTTGGGCCTACTAGCCACCAGCCTGGCTCCCAGTCTGCTAGCTTTGGGCCTCTTAGCCTTCAGCCTGCCTCCCAGTTTGCTAGCTTTGAGCCTGCTAGCCACCAGCCTGTCTCCCAGTTTGCTAGCTTTGGACCTGCTAGCCTTCAGCCTGCATCTCGGACTGCTCGCTACCAGCCTGCACTCCAGTGGGTTAGGCTCGGGTTCATGAGCCTACAGGCCTCCTGTCCTGAGCCGGTTAGCCCGCTTTCTGCCCGTCTTGTTCCCGCCTGTCCTGGTCTGGCAATTCCTGAACCCCAGGAGTCTACTGTGGAGCAGCTGAGGAGCCACCATGATGTCCAGCGGTCACCCTATGAAGGGACTCGCCTAGCCATTTCCACAGGGAAACGTGGAGTCTCCAAAAGGATGGGAGTCCCTTCCAGCAGTCACCCTATGAAGGGACTCGCCTAGCCATTTCCACGGGGAACCGTGGAGTCTCCAAAAGGAGGCGAGGTCCCCTTGGCTCCCTACGCCATTGGCTTTCTCAACAGTACAGTGCCGCAGAGTCTTCGTTCCCCAGCGCCTCAGAGTCTCCGTTCCCCAGCGCCTCAGAGTCTCCGTTCCCCAGCGCCTCAGAGTCTCCGTTCCCCAGCGCTTCAGAGTCGTAGCTCCACAGCGCCTCAGATTCTCCGCTGCCCAGCATCACATAGTCTCTATTGCCCAGGGCCACCACTGAGTTCCAGCCGGTTCCAGCTGGGCTGCAGCAATCCTCTGTTCTTCCTGAGCTGCGGCAGTCCCCTGTTCCAGCACCGCAAAAGCTCCCTGTCCCCGACCTTCGGTGGTCTCCTGTTCCTACGCCACGAAAGCTCCCTATCTCCGAGCTGCAGCGGTCTCCTGTTCCTGCGCCGCGAAAGCTTCCTGTCCACGCTGAGCTGCAGCAATCTCCTGTCCCTGCTGAGTGGCAGCAATCTCCTGTTCCCGCTGAGCTGCAGCAATCTCCTGTCCCTGCTGAGCTGCAGCAATCTCCTGTCCCTGCTGAGTGGCAGCAACCTCCTTTTCCCGCTGAGTGGCAGCAATCTCCTGTTCCCACTGAGCTGCAACAACATCCTGTCCCCGCTGAGCTGCAGCAATCTACTGTTCCCACTGAGCTGCAGCTATTCCCTTTTCCTGCTGAGCTGCAGCAATCTCCTGTTCCTGCTGAGCTGCAGCTATTCCCTGTTCCTGCTGAGCTGCAGCTATTCCCTTTTCCTGCTGAGCTGCAGCTATTCCCTGTTCTGCTGAGCTACAGCTATTCCTTGTTCCTGCTGAGCTGCAGCTATTCCCTTTTCCTGCTGAGCTGCAGCAATTTCCTGTTCCTGCTGAGCTGCAGAGGTATCCTGTCCCTGCAAAAGCCATTGTTTCCTGAGCTGGAATAGCCTTCTGTTCCTGAGCTGTTAAAACCTTCTCTTCCTGAGCTGCAGCCGTCTCCTGTCCCTGCGCTGCATTTAACTCCTGTTCCTGAGCAGCAAAATCCGTCTCTTCCTGAGCTGCAGCAGTTCCCTGTTCCTGAGCTGCGGCAGTTCTCTGTTCCTGTTCATTACTAGTTGTCCCTTGTTCCTGTGCTGCAGCGTTCCGCTGAGCCTGAGTTGCAGCAAACTCCAGTTCCTGTTCTGCTGCAGTCTCCTTTGGCTGTGTTTCAGCAACCCCCTGTTTCCCTGGCCTCACTGGCTTACCTGCTAGACTCCCAGCTGACACAGCCTTCTCTGCAGCCAGGTCCCGCATTCCAGTCGCCGGCCTCTGGTCCCGCACTCATGCCGCCAGTCTTCGGTTTTGAATTCCAGTCTACAGTCTACACCAGTGTCTCCAGTGTCTGTGGTGACTCCAGTAACACCAGTGCTGGTCCTGCTCTCCAGCTGCTGGCCTCCAGTCCCGCACACCCGCCGCCGGACTCCTGTTCAGACTCCAGACGCCGGTTGCTTATCCAGCAGCCTGCCCCGACCTGCAGCCAGATCTTCTGTTGTCGGCTGCATTCCCTGATCTCCAGCTGCGTCGCTGGCCTCCAGGGCGGTCCCACCTACATCGCCGGCCTCCAGAGCTGCTCTGCCACTCTGGTTGTCCTCCAGAGCTGCTCCGCCAGTCTGGTCATCCTCTTGCCCATCCTCCAGAGCTGCTCCGCCAGTCTGGTCAACCTCTTGCCCATCCTCCAGAGCTGCTCCGCCAGTCTGGTCATCCTCTTGCCCATCCTTCAGAGCTGCTCCGCCAGTGTGGTCATCCTCTTGCCCATCCTCCAGAGCTGCTCCGCCAGTCTGGTCATCCTCTTGCCCATCCTCCAGAGCTGCTCCGCCACTCTGGTCGTCCTCCTGCCCGTCCTCCAGAGCTGCTGCGCCTATGTTGCCAGTACCCAGGCCATCCGCCTGAGGCTTCCTGCTCAGCCTCTGTCCAGCCTCCAGGCCGTCCGCCTGAGGTTTCCTGCTCGGCCTCTGTCCTGCCTCCAGGCCGTCCGCCTGAGGTTTCCTGCTCGGCCTCTGTCCTGCCTCCAGGCCGTCCGCCTGAGGTTCCCCGCTCTGCCCCTGTCCAGCCCCTGGGCCACTTGCCTCTGAGTCCCTCCTCCGGGCCCCCTGCACCCACCCTGCTCGGTGTTCCTGATCAGCTTGATGGGACGTCAGGAGCCGTCCCTTGAGGGGGGGTACTGCCATGGTCCCAGCCTAGCCCTTGTGTTTTCCTTGTGTTTCCCTTTCCCTGTGTGCCCAGTGCTCCCCTGTCTGTCTCTCTCTCTGTCTTGTATGTGTGTGGGCGTGGTCTACCCTCGTTCTCCTGGCTCCCAGCTCGTCCTACACACCTGCCTTCCATTGTTGTTTTGGTTTGCGCCTCAGAGGATCTCCTTCACCCATGACAAATTGCTGGATAACAGGTCAGAAAATCGATGATTTGAGTGTAATCCAAAGTCCAAACGTATGCTGTGGTCAAATGTAATTAATGGTGATGTGCTTGGAAAAAACAGGTGTACATAGCACTATCAAAATCACAAAGTAAAAGCACAGTCTTGACGGAGCAGCCAGGACAGCGTCTAGACACAGCCACGCCATCTTACATTGTCGACTATGTCAGCAGCTTAATTCATGGTGGTAAAGTAGCTTAGGTGTGTGTCTGTTACCTATGACATTGATGTGCCAGGGACTGTCTTAAAGCTACATTATGTAACTTTTTTCAGGGTAAAATACTACCTTATTCTGTCACGGTTCTGTCATGTCTTGCCTTTGTGTTTTCCTTGTTTCTGTGTTTCCTGTCTGCCTTGTGTCTCCGCCTCCTGGTCTATCTCTCTTCACCTGTTCCCTCCTCCTGCTCCCACACACCTGTACCTCATCACTAATCACCCATCCCCACAGTATATCTACCCCGGTTCACTATCCACTCTTTGTCAGTTCGTCTGTTTTGCCTACCCGTTCTGTTTTGCTTCCTGTTTGTTACCTGCTCTGTTCCTGTTCCCGTGTCCCCTGCCTTGTCACCAGTTTTTGGACTTCTTGCTTTGTTGCCAGCCAGGTTGGGTTTTTGTCTTCCTTGTTTGCCAGCCTGTTGTGTTTTTTGGTTTTTGGTTTTCCTGTGTTTGTACTTTGCTTTAGTTATTTATTAAAGTCCCTGTTTTCGTTAATCCCTGCCTGCCTGTCTGCATTTGGGTCCTCACCACACCTAACCCTGACATATTCATTCTAAGGCCCGTTACTGACTCTACGTAAGCAACGCATGCAGCAACGCAAAGGGCAATGCAATGGTCATTTCTGAATGGCTGAAGCATGCTACTTTACAGCAAACATATGGTGGGTAATAATTAGAATATATTTATTGGCACAGAGCTGTCTGGTTTGTGGCTCATGTCAAATGTAGCGTTAACTGAACAAATGAAAGGTGTTGTTGGAGTGTTAGCTTGATAACCATTTGTTAGCTACTGAACGTTCACATCCTCGCTAACGCTGTGCGCCCAGCTGAAAGAGCAAAGCATTACCCTGCAGTTTTTACAAGATAACACTAATGATTGCTCTAATAGCATTTACATCACTATGTCATTATAGTATAACGCTTGTGGGTTTGTGTCTTACAGAAGCTGAAACATGTTCAGGTGATTGTATTCACATAGCAACCTACACTAAGCTAATCTGCTACTGTTGTGTCGTTACTGCACTGGCTAAACTTTCAACACATCCTCATTGCAACTTATACTAACTTGTGATTACTTTGCTGCAAATTAGCAACCTATCAACCATGACCTATGCTGCATTTAGGCTTTGTCAGTAAAATAAAATGAAAGACTCAGAATATAAATTACAGTCGAGAGACTGACACTAACAGTTTTTCTCTATAGGGTCAACATATGGCCAAGGTGCACCAGCTTCTTTCCCCTCATCTCAACCTCAACCCTGTCATCTTCATCAGAAGTGGAAAGGAAGATGAAAAAGAAGAACAAAATGAGGAAGCAATGCAAGAAAAACAAAGAAATAAAGAATTCAATGCTATTTGTTCCTTGAACGTTTATAATTTACCTTGAAATAAGAAGTATGTTAAATAAAGGTTTTAAGTTAAGGATGTAAGATTTGGTTTTTAATATGATACAAGGCGTACAATGAACACTTAAGATTACAGCCGGCGTATCCCGTAGTTACCCTGTAACTACATGTAAACCTCCCGAATTGTTACCCCCTTATTCCATAACTTCACATCTTGTTCCCCCTGTACCTACATATATGTATTGGTATGTACTGTACTGGTACACTATTACTACAAAAGATTACACCGTAACTCCGGCGTAATTACGCTGTACATTGCGGGTTGTAATCTAAAGCGTTACCATGAATTTTATGCGGTTTGCCTCCATCCCCCATAGCTCTCTACAGCTGAGTTTCTTCTTTTCTACACTCTCCCACTTCATCCACTGACCCTGCTTTGCCTGAGACACTGCCTTGGTACACCTTGCTGACTCCTCCTGTTGATGTATTTGATCTACAACCATCTTTCTCCTCTCTGATGAAGTTGCCTTACTCCATAACGGTTGCCCTATTCCCAGGCCTAAGCCCCCTCGCCTTTGTTGCACCTGCCCTACAATATCCCTATGTCTTAGAGCTGACCGTGCCTGTTGCACTGCCTCTCTTGGGTTCCATTTCCGCCCTGCTAACACAGGAGGTGCTGCTCTCCTGACTATTGGATCCTTAGATTCTGTTAGTGTCAATTCCAATCTTACCTTTGCACATTTAAACTCCTCTGCTAGGCTGGATATAGGTAGTTCCAGAATTCCTTTCCCATACAAACCTATACTACTAAGACAGCGTGGAACTCCAAGCCATTTCCTGACATATGAGCTGACCAGTCTCTCCAACTTCTCTACCCTTGACAGTGGTATCTCATATACTGTCAGGGGCCACATTAGCCGAGGCAATAGGCCAAACTGCAAACACCACAACTTTAGCTTGCCTGGTAACCTTGATCTCTCTATGTCCTGAATACCTCCAACTAGCTGCTGTCGCATCTCCTGAACCTGGTGCCTATGATTTGTATCATACCACCTTCCTTGGCTTTTGACAGGCTTCTCTAGAACTGTTGGTATTGCTTCCTCATCTATGTAAAACCGTTTACCTGTTAGCTTCCCCTTAACAATGGATATGCTCCTTGACTTACTCAGTTTAACTTTCAGCCTAGCCCAATTCAGGTTATCATTCAACATATTCAGCAACCTTTTTGTACAGAAAATTATCTTTGGCATGGGCTCATAAAAAACACAACATACAAATAAATAAATGAATAATGGTGCTTGAATTCCTTCATGGTGCTTATGACACTGAGTGGAGAAGGAGGGGAAACCATACAGAATAAACATTATATAGCAAAGAAAGCAACAAAACAAGACTGGAGTTATCCTTTCTTCCACACTGTAGTCAAGTTTGGTTAGCCAGAGCCAAAATGTTCGGAACATGAGATTGAAAGTTTATCTGTCTTATCTGAAACTGGGACAAAAATCACACGGGAGGTTTGTTTTGGGGGGGAAATCAATGTTTGGTCCTGCATAGGAAACCAGGCTACTGGTTTCAAATGAAAGTTTTCAGTCCTAAACACTGTAGACCTACATCCATTTTGGAAGTAAAACATTTGCTACCTGAAATTCATCAGGCAGTATTTGAAAACCACTCTATCTCCCCAAAAAATGAACTATTTTATAAGCAAATTTCTTCAGATGAGTCGGAACTTCGACACATAATATGCTTCACAGTGTTATGAGAAATGGTGTGAATCTCATTTTGGAACAAAACCCCTCAAATATTTCCCTTTAAACAGAAACAGGTATTCTGGGGTTGGGGCTGGGGGTTGATTGTTAATGTTTGCAGTTTGTTTGTAATGTAAAGCCATTGCACTTGATCTGAAACACACATACGGTGTTGAATTCACAGCTTGCATAAAAACCGGGTGCTTGCCTAAAAAAACATTTGACAGTGCTTGGTAACTGTGGGAGAATAGAAGCAACACAGAAGAAAATGTATATACAAAAATCAAATAGAGAGAGAAATTAGCCTCTCTGACCAACAGCTGAATAGGAGGTAGCCTATATAAATTGAAATTACATAAGCTGAAACTGAAAAAACACAGGTTTGATTATTCAAATCACATGCAGAGTTTACAAGGCGGCAGCATGGTTTCTTTTTACTTTTGTCCAGACTTTTGCTGTTTTGAATTAGTTGACTTCTCCTCTCTCTACAGTATGTTGGCCTTACAGGAGTCAGGCTGCAGTATCTGAAGTGTAACAATCAGTTTAATAGTTTTTCTAAACCAGGGGTAGAAAAAGGCGTAGATCACAGGATTTAGACAGGAGTTACAATACAATAGCCAGATGTCAAAGGCCGCGGACGAAGCGCTGGTCACTGTGTCCTGGCCTGTGAGGGAGGAAGTGAAATACGGAAAGAAACATATTAGAAACACAGCTACGACAATGCCGAGAGTCCTGGCCGCTTTCCTCTCCGATTTCTTAGCGGTTACAGTCTCTGAACGCCGGAGCGCAACCCGCATGGCCCGAGCCTGAGACACCGCTACCACAAACACTCTCACATACAGAACTACGATGACAGTAACGGGGCCGAAAAATGTCACGGCCAAGTCGACGGCTCCTGCAATGTGGTCAACAATGACCACGCACTCTCCGTGGCAGGAGTTGTACCTGTCCGGCCACCTCAGGTGGCCCTTCAGGAGGAGACAGTTGTAGAAAATGGAGCAGAGCCAGCACAGGCAAATGCAGATTTGGACTCTGGTGCGGGTGAGTCTGGCCAAGTAATGCAGCGGGTCGCAGATCGCCACATGGCGGTCGACCGATATGAGCAGCATGTTTCCCACCGAGGCAGAGTTGACAATGAAGATGGCGGCATAGTAGAGAGCGCACATGAGGTCACCCAGGAACCAGCAGCCGCCCATGAGCAGGATTTCAGCCGGCATCAGGAGGCCCATGAGGAAGTCGGACACGGCGAGGGAGAGGAGGAGGAGGTTGGTCGGGGTGTGGAGCTGCCTGTGGAGTAGAACAGTAGCAGAACAGTCATTCATATTTGTAGTATCAGTAGTAGGTTTTATCACCAGATGTAGCAGATATCAAGCATCTACAAGAATACAAAAGCATTATTTAGCAACTTGGTTCCAAGATGTGACAGTGTCTTCTGTTTTCGCCCAGGGAATCCAAAACTTTTTAAATTCAGGGAGCCCAAAAATAGATGCATAATAGACCGCAGACCCCATTTGACAGGATTTTGTCCTAAAGAATCCCCTCTGACCTCTGGTAGTCCCAGTTTGGGATCCGCTGTTTTAGTCCACGAGCCATTTCTTTAAGCAAGTCTGACAGTTTGATGAAGAATTGCATGTGAAGAAATCTTTGGCCACCTGTAGTGGGAGATGGAGATGATGACCAGCAGGTTGAGAGCCACGGTGAGCAGAGAGACAGAGGACAGCAGGATGTAGAGGAGCGTGGCCTCGAAGTGACGACGCACCAGCTTCCTGCAGGAGGAGTTGAGGAGCTGTGGAAAGCAGAGTTCACCTCCTTCCAGGGTCTCCATCAGCAGAGAGAGAGAGGAGAGGAGAAGCTGCTGAGGTCTGGCAGCTTTCTGACCAAAGCTCTCTATCATACAACTGATTTATTTGTCTCTTCCCTCCCCCTCTTGCTCTCTCTCTCTCTGCCTCTCTTCATCTCTTTTTCTCTCTACAGCAGACACCGATGTCCCTCGTTCCCTTGCCTCGCTTTTTGCATCATCCTCTTCATCTGCATCTTCATCATTCGCTCTCTTCTCTCTCTTCTTCCTCACCTCTCCCTCCCTCGTGTCCTCAGCAGTTTATGGTTATTTTCCGTTTTGAACTCTAAAGACAGGTCTCCAACAACTTCAGTTGTTTTGGAGAATGCTGCAATATACTTCTTCCAGGGATCTCCGGGACTGTTGTATGGCCTAACAAATGATTTTCTACTGGCATGGGAGTTCGTAGATAATGACTGAATTATAATTTTTGGGTGAACTATTCCTTTAAAGATCAGAATGTCATTACTAGGGAAATCCCTTGCAGAAGAAACGCAGACTCAAATATCTAACCTCTCTCTGGGGCCAGCAAACCTGACAGTCTGCCCTCCGGAAATGTCACCAGTGGGGCTATTTACCTGTACATTGAAATGTTGTAACCAATTTTGGACCAGGTTGGTACTGAACATGTGGGAATGTAAAACTGCAGAGACTTTAAATATGGACTTACCTGTGATTTGTGAGGGACTTGCCTCTTGAATGGACTTGAGTCGTGGGGGGGTGGGGCTTAATGTTTATTCCTCCTGATTGAATCGTCAGGATGAGTGGAGCGTGATTCCCAGTATGCTGCTGTCATTGACTGGCTGTACATTTAAAACTGCCGCTCTAGAGGTGGCATGGAGGCTGACAGAGGAGTAGGAATCCAGGCATCACAGGGCTACTGTCAGAACGACAGAGACGGGGAGCGGAACGCTGCGTGCTGACTGGTAAAAGCTGATGGAGAGGAGGGGCTGATGTCCAGCGATCCGCCAGAGAAAGTGGGGAGGAGCCACAAAAGGATTGCATACAGCAGTTGCTATTTCCTGAATTGAGGAATGTTGAAATAGCATACCTCAGTAGCTTATGTGTGAGGGAGTAGATCAGGGCCGTTGGTGATTCCGTTGTTGTTTGTGTGTCCTGCTACTCCAGGGCCTAGTGCATCGCGTGGGTGGGCATTCTATGGAGGAGGGAGTCATCAGCCACCATCCGCCGGCTGTGTCCGTTGAAAAGACCAACATTTACACCATTATTTAGCTGCTTCCCTGCCCGCTTGTCTGTCTCTCCTGCGCTCTCAATCCCCAGCGCACTCAAGCCTCAACCCTCTCATGTCCCGGCAGTGGAAGAAAGCTCCAGGAGGTTTCAGCCCCTCTCCCTGCCTGCGTACCTTGCCTGTTTAACAGCCTTGTGTGCTGGGCCTGCTAGTCACCAGCCACCCTCTTTGTCAGCTAGCTTTGGGCCTACTAGCCACCAGCCTGTCTCCCAATCTGCCAGCTTTGGGCCTGCTAGCCAACAGCCTGTCTCCCAGTCTGCTAGCTTTGGGCCTACTAGCCACCAGCCTGTCTCCCAGTCTGATAGCTTTGGGCCTTCTAGCCACCAGCCTGTCTCCCAGTTTGCTAGCTTTGGGCCTACTAGCCACCAGCCTGTCTCCCAGTTTGCTAGCTTTGGGCCTCCTAGCCTTCAGCCTGCCTCCCAGTTTGCTAGCTTTGAGCCTGCTAGCCACCAGCCTGTCTCCCAGTTTGCTAGCTTTGGACCTGCTATCTTTCAGTCTGCACCTCGGACTGCTCGCTACCAGCCTGCACTCCAGTGGGTTAGGCTCGGGTTCATGAGCCTACAGCCCTCCTGTCCTGAGCCGGTTATGCGTTTCCTGCCTGTCTTGTTCCCGCCTGTCCTGGTCCGGCAATTCCTAAACCCCAGGAGTCTACTGTGGAGCAGCTGAGGAGCCACCTTGACGTCCAGCGGTCACCCTATGAAGGGACTCGCCTAGCCATTTCCACGGGGAAAAGGAGGCAAGGTCCACATGGCTCCCTAAGCCATTGGCTTTCTCAACAGTCCAGCGCCTCAGAGTCTCTGTTCCCCACCACCTCAGAGTCTCCATTCCCCAGTGCTTCAAATTTTTCGCTCCCCAGCGCCTCAGAGTCTCCGCTGCCCAGCGTCACAGAGTCTCTGCTGCCCAGCACCACCACTGAGTTCCAGCCTGTTCTGGCTGGGCTGCAGCAATCCCCTGTTCTTCCTGAGATGCAGCGGTCCCCTGTTCCAGCACCACGAAAGCTCCCTGCCCCTGATATTCGGTGGTCTCTTGTTCCTGTGCCACGAAAGCTCCCTGTCCCTGAGCTGCGGCAGTCTCCTGTTCCTGTGCCGCGAAAGCTTCCTGTCCCCGAGCTGCAGCGGTCTCCTGTTCCTGTTGAGCTGCAGCAATCTCCTGTCCCCACTGAGCTGCAGCAATCTCCTCTTCCTGCTGAGCTGCAGCAGTCACCCGTTTCTGCGGAGCTGCAGCAGTCTCCTGTTTTTGCTGAGCTGCAGCAGTCTCCTGTTCCTGAGCAGAAAAAGCCTTCCGTTCCTGAGCTGTTAAGCCTTCTGTTCCCAGGCTGCAGCTGTCTCCCATTCCTGAGCTGCAAAAGCCTTCTGTTCCTGAGCTGGAAAAGCCTTCTGTTCCTGAGCTGCAGCGGTTCCCTGTTCCTGAGCAGGAGCAGGAAGCCTCAGGCCATCCGCCTAAGGCTTCCTGCTTGGCCTCTGTCCTGCCTCCAGGCCGTCCACTTGAGGTTTCTTGCTCGGACTCTGCCCTGCCCCCAGGCCGTCCGCCTGAGGTATCCTGCTCCGCCCCTGTCCAGCCCCTTGGCAGTCCACCCGAGGTTCCCCGCTCTGCCCCTGTCCAGCCCCTGGGCCACTTGCCTCTGAGTCCCTCCTCCGGGCCCCCTCCACCTACCCTCCTCGGTGTTCCTGATCGGCTTGATGGGATGTCAGGAGCCGTACCTTGAGGGGGATATTGTCATGGTCCCAGCCTAGCCCTTGTGTTTTCCTTGTGTTTTCCTTTCCCTGTGTTCCCAGTGCTCTCCTGTCTGTCTCTCTCTCTGTCTTGTTTGTGTGTGGGCGTGGTCTACCCTCGTTCTCCTGGCTCCCAGCTCGTCCTACACACCTGCCTGCAATCAGCTTGTCTCCAGTCTGCTCACCTGCTTCCCATCATCTCATCAGCCCACAGTATATCATCCCCGGCTTGCCATCCACTCACCGCCAGATTGTTCCACCTAACTTGTGTGTCCAGGATTTCTCTGTGTCTCTCGCAGCCTGCCCACGCCACTCCAGCCGACCTGTCAGCTCATCTGCTTGTCTACCAGCCAGCCTGTCAGTTAATCTGCTTGCCTGCCTGCTCATCTGCACCACTCCACCTCGCTGCCTTCGTCTCATTCCCTCCAAACCAACCACCCACCTTCCAATAAACCTTTTTCCTTTTCCATCCACCTGTCTGCATTTGGGTCCAAGAAAACAAACCTTAACAATTACTTTGTATTTAATTGTCCAATTCAATAAGTGAGCACCCATATTAATGTCCACTTTAGTCTCTGTTCTGTATGTATTCTGCACAGTGTCACACATGCAGAATTTATAGATAAAATGGCACATATTATGGCCTTTTTCATTATTATTATGATATCAAACATTAATATGGGTGCTCACTTATTGAATTTGATGATTCACTACAAAGTTATTGGTTTAAAACAGTATTTTTACTTATTTAAAATCTCATTTCATGGTTATTTTTTGTTATTTGGAGCTGTGAAGACAGGACCCCAGCAACATCAGTTGTTTTGAAGACCAAACGTACTTCAGCTGGGAAGGACTGTATGGACTAACAAACATTACCAGATTTTCTACTGGCATGGGGGCGAGTAGATAATGACTGAATTGTAATTTTTGGGTGAACTGTTCCTTTAAGGCCGGAAGAGGTGGAGTGGAGGCATGGCCCTGCTCCTGAAGCTCAGCTAGTTAGCTCCAAATAAGTCCTGCAGAGAGGGAAGCGTAGTTCCAACAGTACGCTCATCCGATCCCACCACCCTGTGCAGAGCTCTACGGTCCTGAGAGGAGCTGTTAACATAGCAGGCAGTATTGCTGTGTGCATTGTCCATTTCAAATCCTCTGTGATGTGAAACCCCAGATACCAAAAGCTGCTCATTAATAGTCAATGCTGTATACCTCCTCTGCTGCTTCCTCCCAGAGTCCACAATCAGCTCTTTGGTTTTGCTAACATTCAGGAAGAGGTAGTTGGGCTGACACCATAGTGACTGGTCTGCCACCTCTTCCAGGTAGGCCTTCTCATCATTGCTAGTGATCAGGCCGACCATCACTGTGTAGTCAGCAAACTAGATTGCATTTCATGACCACCTGCTTAAGCTGCTTCAGTGTCCTCCTGTACCACATCATGTACCGATACGACACGTGCGCACTCCTCTAGCATGGAAACTCACTCCAGCTGCGCCAGGTGGCGAACTAATGTTAGCATTGTTAGCCTTGAAGTGTGCATAGAATGAGTTCAGGCTCAATGAACCTTTGTAGTCCGTAATAGTCTTCAGTCCTTGCCACAAGCGCCGTGTCACGTTGCTGGAATTAAGACTCCACTCTGTCCTTGTAGTGTCTCTTTAGCATCTTATACTGCATGTCAAATTCTATATTATGCCGCCTTGTATTCCTCCATGCACCAGTCCCAAGTTGTAGGCAGCAGTGCATGCATTCAAAGCCTCGCGGATTTATCTATCAACCCACGTCTTCTGATTAGGAAAAGACCTGACAGTTACCGTAGGAATTATATCCCCAGTACTTCCGTGAACTCGCAGATGTTGTTGGAACTGGATTGGAACATGTCCCAGTCAACGTCACACAGTGCGTCTTGCAGCGTTGCCTCTGATTGGGCAGTCCAGCTTTTCAGACCATCTTTTGTTTGTATTCCGGTATGAGGAAGATGGCGGCATAATGTGACTTGCTGAATGGTGGGAGAGAACTTTTTGGAGGGTGGCCTTATTAAAATCCCCGGCGACGATGAGGGTGGCGTCTGGGTGCTTGGTCTGTTGCCAGCATAGCAATCCTGCAAATCTGATAGTGCTGTGTCGGTGTCCGCTTGTGGTGGAATGTACACAGCGGTAATGATGACCAAACTGAACTCGCTGGGAAGGTGGATGGGACAACGTTTAATAGTTAGAAGTTCCAGGTTCGGTGAGCAGGAGCGTGAAGCGTGAGTCTTAATGTCCCTGGGGTTGCACCAGCTGTTGTTGGTCATGAAACAGACTCCACCACCCTTGGATTTGCCAGACTCCTCTGTTCTGTCCATGCGGAAGATAGAGAGAGATTGGGCTGGTTGTATCGTTTGATCCGGCACCAGGGGGGTCAGCCATGTTTCAGTCAGACAGAGGATGTTGCAGTCCCTTATGCGCCTGGAATCTTATCCTTGCCATAATATCATCCAACTTGTTCTCCAAGGACTGGACATTTGCAAGCAGGATGCTGGGCAGAGGTGGCCGATGGGCCTGAGCATACAGCCTATTCCGAACTCCAGTTCCGATGTTTCCACTTTCGCTGCCTCTGAGGCGCGCTTCCATTGTTGTTTTGGTTTGCGCCTCAGAGGATCTCCTTCACCCATGACAAATTGTTGGATAACAGGTCAGAAAATCGATGATTTGAGTGTAATCCAAAGTCCAAAAGTATGCTGTGGTCAAATGTAATTAATGGTGATGTGCTTGGAAAAAACAGGTGTACATAGCACTATCAAAATCACAAAGTAAAAGCACAGTCTTGACGGAGCAGCCAGGACAGCGTCTTGACACAGCCGTGCCATCTTACATTGTCGACTATGTCAGCAGCTTAATTGATGGTGGTAAAGTAGCTTAGGTGTGTGTCTGTTACCTATGACATTGATGTGCCAGGGACTGTCTTAAAGCTACATTATGTAACTTTTTTCAGGGTAAAATACTACCTTATTCATTCTAAGGCCCGTTACTGACTCTACGTAAGCAACGCATGCAGCAACGCAAAGGGCAATGCAATGGTCATTTCTGAATGGCTGAAGCATGCTACTTTACAGCAAACATATGGTGGGTAATAATTAGAATATATTTACTGGCACAGAGCTGTCTGGTTTGTGGCTCATGTCAAATGTAACGTTAACTGAACAAATGAAAGGTGTTGTTGGTTAGCTTGATAATCATTTGTTAGCTACTGAACGTTCACATCCTCGTTAACGCTGTGCGCCCAGCTGAAAGAGCAAAGCATTACCCTGCAGTTTTAACAAGATAACACTAATGATTGCTCTAATAGAATTTACAACACTATGTCATTACATACAATGTAATATAGTATAACACTTGTTTGTTTGTGTCTTACAGAAGCTGACACATGTTCAGGTGATTTTATTCAAATAGCAACCTACACTAAGCTAATCTGCTACTGTTGTGTCGTTACTACACTGGCTAAACTTTCAACACATCCTCATTGGAACTTATATTAACTTTGGATTACTTTGCTGCAAATTAGCAACATATCAAACATGTCCTATGCTGCATTTAGGCTTTATCAGTAAAATAAAATAAAAGACTCAGACTATAAATTACGGTCAAGAGACTGACACTAACAGTTTTTCTCTATAGGGTCAACATATGGCCAAGGTGCACCAGCTTCTTTCCCCTCGTCTCAACCTCAACCCTGTCATCTTCATCAGAAGTGGAAAGGAAGATGAAAAAGAAGAACAAAATGAGGAAGCAATGCAAGAAAAACAAAGAAATAAAGAATTCAATGCTATTTGTTCCTTGAGCGTTTATAATTTACCTTGAAATAAGAAGTATGTTAAATAAAGGTTTTAAGTTAAGGATGTAAGATTTGGTTTTTAATATGATACAAGGCGTACAATGAACACTTAAGATTACAGCCGGCGTATCCCGTAGTTACCCTGTAACTACATGTAAACCTCCCGAATTGTTACCCCCTTATTCCATAACTTCACATCTTGTTCCCCCTGTACCTACATATATGTATTGGTATGTACTGTACTGGTACACTATTACTACAAAAGATTACACCGTAACTCCGGCGTAATTACGCTGTACATTGCGGGTTGTAATCTAAAGCGTTACCATGAATTTTATGCGGTTTGCCTCCATCCCCCATAGCTCTCTACAGCTGAGTTTCTTCTTTTCTACACTCTCCCACTTCATCCACTGACCCTGCTTTGCCTGAGACACTGCCTTGGTACACCTTGCTGACTCCTCCTGTTGATGTATTTGATCTACAACCATCTTTCTCCTCTCTGATGAAGTTGCCTTACTCCATAACGGTTGCCCTATTCCCAGGCCTAAGCCCCCTCGCCTTTGTTGCACCTGCCCTACAATATCCCTATGTCTTAGAGCTGACCGTGCCTGTTGCACTGCCTCTCTTGGGTTCCATTTCCGCCCTGCTAACACAGGAGGTGCTGCTCTCCTGACTATTGGATCCTTAGATTCTGTTAGTGTCAATTCCAATCTTACCTTTGCACATTTAAACTCCTCTGCTAGGCTGGATATAGGTAGTTCCAGAATTCCTTTCCCATACAAACCTATACTACTAAGACAGCGTGGAACTCCAAGCCATTTCCTGACATATGAGCTGACCAGTCTCTCCAACTTCTCTACCCTTGACAGTGGTATCTCATATACTGTCAGGGGCCACATTAGCCGAGGCAATAGGCCAAACTGCAAACACCACAACTTTAGCTTGCCTGCTAACCTTGATCTCTCTATGTCCTGAATACCTCCAACTAGCTGCTGTCGCATCTCCTGAACCTGGTGCCTATGATTTGTATCATACCACCTTCCTTGGCTTTTGACAGGCTTCTCTAGAACTGTTGGTATTGCTTCCTCATCTATGTAAAACCGTTTACCTGTTAGCTTCCCCTTAACAATGGATATGCTCCTTGACTTACTCAGTTTAACTTTCAGCCTAGCCCAATTCAGGTTATCATTCAACATATTCAGCAACCTTTTTGTACAGAAAATTATCTTTGGCATGGGCTCATAAAAAACACAACATACAAATAAATAAATGAATAATGGTGCTTGAATTCCTTCATGGTGCTTATGACACTGAGTGGAGAAGGAGGGGAAACCATACAGAATAAACATTATATAGCAAAGAAAGCAACAAAACAAGACTGGAGTTATCCTTTCTTCCACACTGTAGTCAAGTTTGGTTAGCCAGAGCCAAAATGTTCGGAACATGAGATTGAAAGTTTATTTGTCTTTATCTGAAACTGGGACAAAAATCACACGGGAGGTTTGTTTTGGGGGGTAAATCAATGTTTGGTCCTGCATAGGAAACCAGGCTACTGGTTTCAAATGAAAGTTTTCAGTCCTAAACGCTGTAGACCTACATCCATTTTGGAAGTAAAACATTTGCTACCTGAAATTCATCAGGCAGTATTTGAAAACCACTCTATCTCCCCAAAAAATGAACTATTTTAAAAGCAAATGTCTTCAGATGAGTCGGAACTTCGACACATAATATGCTTCACAGTGTTATGAGAAATGGTGTGAATCTCATTTTGGAACAAAACCCCTCAAATATTTCCCTTTAAACAGAAATAGGTATTCTGGGGTTGGGGCTGGGGGTTGATTGTTAATGTTTGCAGTTTGTTTGTAATGTAAAGCCATTGCACTTGATCTGAAACACACATATGGTGTTGAATTCACAGCTTGCATAAAAACCGGGTGCTTGCCTAAAAAAACATTTGACAGTGCTTGGTAACTGTGGGAGAATAGAAGCAACACAGAAGAAAATGTATATACAAAAATCAAACAGAGAGAGAAATTAGCCTCTCTGACCAACAGCTGAATAGGAGGTAGCCTTCATAAATTGTAAGGCAGGGCTGAAACTGAAAAAACACAGGTTTGATTATTCAACTCACATACATACTTTTGTCCAGACTTTTGCTGTTTTGAATTAGTTGACTTCTCCTCTCTCTACAGTATGTTGGCCTTACAGGAGTCAGGCTGCAGTATCTGAAGTGTAACAATCAGTTTAATAGTTTTTCTAAACCAGGGGTAGAAAAAGGCGTAGATCACAGGATTTAGACAGGAGTTACAATACAATAGCCAGATGTCAAAGGCCGCGGACGAAGCGCTGGTCACTGTGTCCTGGCCTGTGAGGGAGGAAGTGAAATACGGAAAGAAACATATTAGAAACACAGCTACGACAATGCCGAGGGTCCTGGCCGCTTTCCTCTCTGATTTCTTGGCGGTTACAGTCTCTGAACGCCCTAGCGCAACCCGCATGGCCCGAGCCTGAGACACCGCCACCACAAACACTCTCATATACAAAACTACGATGACAGTAACGGGGCCGAAAAATGTCACGGCCAAGTCGACGGCTCCTGCAATGTGGTCAACAATGACCACGCACTCTCCGTGGCAGGAGTTGTACCTGTCCGGCCACCTCAGCTGGTCCTTCAGAAGGACACAGCTATAGAAAACAGAGCAGAGCCAGCACAGGCAAATGCAGATTTGGACTCTGGTGCGGGTGAGTCTGGCCGAGTAACGCAGCGGGTCGCAGATCGCCACATGGCGGTCGACCGATATGAGCAGCATGTTTCCCACCGAGGCAGAGTTGACAATGAAGATGACAGTGTAGTACAGAGCGCACATGAGGTCACCCAGGAACCAGCAGCCGCCCATGAGCATGATTTCGCCTGGCATTAGGAGGCCCATGAGGAAGTCGGACACGGCGAGGGAGAGGAGGAGGAGGTTGGTCGGGGTGTGGAGCTGCCTGGGGAGAAACAGGAGCAGAACATTCACTCATATTTGTGGTATCAGTAGTAGGTTTTATCACCAGATGTAGCAGATATCAAGCATTTACAATAATACAAAAGCATTATTTAGCAACTTGGTTCCAAGATGTGACAGTATCTTCTGTTTTCGCCCAGGGAATCCCAAACTTTTTAAATTGAAGGACCCCCAAAATAGACCGCAGACCCCATTTGACAGGATTTTGTCCTAAAGAATCCTCTCTGAGAAAATGGTTGTTGTTAGGTGGGGAGATAACAAAAGTGGGTGCAGTCAAACTGTGATCAAACCAGGACCATTATGAATTATTATCAAAACAGTCACCATTATGTTTTTAACTTATATATTACCTTGTTGTTCTAACTTCAGGGGAATGTCATAATAGTAAAATTAATCTATTCCTGCTTTCTGCAACCTTCTCAAGGACCCTTGGTGGTCCCCGAACCCCAGTTTGGGATCCGCTGTTTTAGTCCACGAGCCATTTCTTTCAGCAGGTCTGACAGTTTGATGAAGAATTGCATGTCAAGAAATCTTTGGCCACCTGTAGTGGGAGATGGAGATGATGACCAGCAGGTTGAGAGCCACGGTGAGCAGAGAGACAGAGGACAGCAGGATGTAGAGGAGCGTGGCCTCGAAGCGAAGACGCACCGGCTTCCTGCAGGAGGAGTTGAGGAGCTGTGGAAAGCAGAGTTCACCTCCTTCCAGGGTCTCCATCAGCAGAGAGAGAGAGGAGAAGAGAAGCTGCTGAGGTCTGGCAGCTTTCTGACCAAAGCTCTCTGTCATACAACTGATTTATTTGTCTCTTCCCTCCCCCTCTTGCTCTCTCTCTCTGCCTCTCTTCATCTCTTTTTCTCTCTACAGCAGACACCGATGTCCCTCGTTCCCTTGCCTCGCTTTTTGCATCATCCTCTTCATCTCCATCTTCATCATTCGTTCTCTTCTCTCTCTTCTTCCTCACCTCTCCCTCCCTCGTGTCCTCAGCAGTTTTTGGTTATTTCCGTTTTGAAATCTGAAGACAGGTCTCCAGCAACTTCAGTTGTTTTGGAGAATGCTGCAATATACTTCTTCCAGGGATCTCCGGGACTGTTGTATGGCCTAACAAATGATTTTCTACTGGCATGGGAGTTAGTAGATAATGACTGAATTATAATTTTTGGGTGAACTATTCCTTTAAAGATCAGAATGTCATTACTAGGGAAATCCCTTGCAGAAGAAACGTAGACTCAAATATCTAACCTCTCTCTGGGACCAGCAAACCAGTCAGAACCATTTCCAGAGGGCAGGCAAGGGCCTGCCCTCCGGAAATGTCACCAGTGGGGCTATTTAACTGTACATTGAAATGTTGTAACCAATTTTGGACCAGGTTGGTACTGAACATGTGGGAATGTAAAACTGCAGAGACTTTAAATATGGACTTACCTGTGATTTGTGAGGGACTTGCCTCTTGAATGGACTTGAGTCGTGGGGGGGTGGGGCTTAATGTTTATTCCTCCTGATTGAATTGTCAGGATAAGTGGAGCGTGATTCCCAGTATGCTGCTGTCATTGACTGGCTGTACATTTAAAACTGCCACTCTAGAGGTGGCATGGAGGCTGACAGAGGAGTAGGAATCCAGGAATCACAGGGCTACTGTCAGAACGACAGAGACAGGGAGCGGAACTCTGCATGCTGACTGGTAAAAGCTGATGGAGAGGAGGGGCTGATGTCCAGTGATCCGCCAGAGAACGTGGGGAGGAGCCACAAAAGGATTGCATACGGCGCTCGCTATTTCCTGAATTGAGGAAAGTTGAAATAGCCTACCTCAGTAGCTTATGTGTCAGGGCCCCGAGTAGATCAGGGTTGTTGGTCATTCCGTTGTTGTTTGCGTGTCCTGCCACTCCAGAGCCTAGTGCGTCGCGTGGGTGGGCATTCTCCGGAGGAGGGAGTCATCAGCCACCATCTGCTGGGTTCGTCCTTTGAAAAGACCAACATTTACACCATTATTTAGCTGCTTCCCTGCCCGCTTGTCTGTGTCTCCTGCGCTCTCAATCCCCAGCACACTCAAGCCCCAACCCTCTCATGTCCCGGCAGTGAAAGATCGCTCCGGGAGGATTCAGCCCCTTTCCTTGCCTGCATACCTTGCCTGTTTAACAGCCTTGTGTGCTTGGCCTGCTAGTCACCAGCCAGCCTCCTTGTCAGCTAGCTTTGGGCCTACTAGCCACAAGCCTGTCTCCCAGTCTGCTAGCTTTGGGCCTACTAGCCACCAGCCTGGCTCCCAGTCTGCTAGCTTTGGGCCTCCTAGCCTTCAGCCTGCCTCCCAGTTTGCTAGCTTTGAGCCTGCTAGCCACCAGCCTGTCTCCCAGTTTGCTAGCTTTGGACCTGCTAGCCTTCAGCCTGCATCTCGGACTGCTCGCTACCAGCCTGCACTCCAGTGGGTTAGGCTCGGGTTCATGAGCCTACAGGCCTCCTGTCCTGAGCCGGTTAGCCCGCTTTCTGCCCGTCTTGTTCCCGCCTGTCCTGGTCTGGCAATTCCTGAACCCCAGGAGTCTACTGTGGAGCAGCTGAGGAGCCACCATGATGTCCAGCGGTCACCCTATGAAGGGACTCGCCTAGCCATTTCCACAGGGAAACGTGGAGTCTCCAAAAGGATGGGAGTCCCTTCCAGCAGTCACCCTATGAAGGGACTCACCTAGCCATTTCCACGGGGAACCGTGGAGTCTCCAAAAGGAGGCGAGGTCCCCTTGGCTCCCTACGCCATTGGCTTTCTCAACAGTACAGTGCCGCAGAGTCTTCGTTCCCCAGCGCCTCAGAGTCTCCGTTCCCCAGCGCCTCAGAGTCTCCGTTCCCCAGCGCCTCAGAGTCTCCGTTCCCCAGCGCTTCAGAGTCGTAGCTCCACAGCGCCTCAGATTCTCCGCTGCCCAGCATCACATAGTCTCTATTGCCCAGGGCCACCACTGAGTTCCAGCCGGTTCCAGCTGGGCTGCAGCAATCCTCTGTTCTTCCTGAGCTGCGGCAGTCCCCTGTTCCAGCACCGCAAAAGCTCCCTGTCCCCGACCTTCGGTGGTCTCCTGTTCCTACGCCACGAAAGCTCCCTATCTCCGAGCTGCAGCGGTCTCCTGTTCCTGCGCCGCGAAAGCTTCCTGTCCAGGCTGAGCTGCAGCATTCTCCTGTTACTGCTGAGCTGCAGCAATCTCCTGTTCCTGCTGAGCTGCAGCTATTCCCTGATCCGTCTGTTCCTGAGCTGAAGCGGTTCCCTGTTCCTGAGCTGCAGCAGTTCCCTGTTCCTGAGCTGCAGCAGTTCCCTGTTCCTGTTCATTACTAGTTGTCCCTTGTTCCTGTGCTGCAGCGTTCCGCAGAGCCTGAGTTGCAGCAAACTCCAGTTCATATTCTGCTGCAGTCTCCTTTGGCTGTGTTTCAGCAACCCCCTGTTGCCCTGGCCTCACCGGTTTACCTGCTAGGCTCCCAGCTGACACAGCCTTCTCTGCAGCCAGGTCCCGCATTCCAGTCGCTGGCCTCTGGTCCTGCACTCATACTGCCAGTTACTGGTTTTGAATTCCAGTCTACGGTCTACACCAGTGTCTCCAGTGTCTGTGGTGACTCTAGTAACACCAGTGCCGGTCCTGCTCTCCAGCTGCTGGCCTCCGGTCCCGCACAACCGCCGCCGGACTCCTGTTCAGACTCCAGACACCGGTTGCTTATCCAGCAGCCTGCCCCGACCTGCAGCCAGATCTTCTGTTGTCGGCTGCATTCCCGTCGCTGGCCTCCAGGGCAGTCCCACCTACATCGCCGGCCTCCAGAGCTGCTCTGCCACTCTGGTTGTCTTTCAGAGCTGCTCCGCCAGTCTGGTCATCCTCTTGCCCATCCTCCAGAGCTGCTCCGCCAGTCTGGTTGTCCTCCTGCCCATCCTCCAGGCCGTCCGCCTGAGGTTCCCCGCTCTGCCCCTGTCCAGTCCCTCCTCCGGGCCCCCTGCACCTACCCTGCTCGGTGTTCCTGATCAGCTTGATGGGACGTCAGGAGCCGGCCCTTGAGGGGGGGTACTGCCATGGTCCCAGCCTAGCCCTTGTGTTTTCCTTGTGTTTCCCTTTCCCTGTGTGCCCAGTGCTCCCCTGTCTGTCTCTCTCTCTGTCTTGTATGTGTGGGGCGTGGTCTACCCTCGTTCTCCTGGCTCCCAGCTCGTCCTACACACCTGCCTGCAATCAGCTTGTCTCCAGTCTGCTCACCTGCTTCCCATCATCTCATCAGCCCACAGTATATCATCCCCGGCTTGCCATCCACTCACCGCCAGATTGTTCCGCCTAACTTGTGTGTCCAGGATTTCTCTGTGTCTCTCGCAGCCTGCCCACGCCACTACAGCCAGCCTGTCAGCTCATCTGCTTGTCTACTAGCCAGCCTGTCAGTTCATCTGCTTGCCTGCCTGCTCATCTGCTCGTCTGCCCGTCAGCCAGCTCGGTCCGGATCATCTGCACCACTCCACCTCCCTGCCTTCGTCTCATTCCCCCTAAACCAACCACCCACCTTCCAATAAACCTTTTTCCTTTTCCATCCACGTTTTGTCTGTGTCTGCTGATGTCTGATACCGGTAATCGTTAAGGCAGGTTGGTGAAGCGTTGGGTGGACCTCTTGAGGCATGTGGGGACCACTGGCTGGGCTACGGAGAGGTTGAATATTGTGGTGAACACTGGAACTAGATGGTCAGTGCAGGTTTTAAGAACCCGCCAAGTGATGCCATCTGGGCCGGCTGCCTAGTGTTAACCTGCTTCAGTGCCCTCCTGTACCACATCATGTACCGATATGACAAGTGAGCACTCCTCTAGCATGGAAACTCACTCCAGCTGCGCCAGCTGGCGAACTAATGTTAGCATTGTTAGCCTTGAAGCGCGCATAGAATGAGTTCAGTCTCAATGAGCCTTTGTAGTCCATAATAGTCTCCAGTCCTTGCCACAAGCGCCGTGTCACGTTGCTGGAATTAAGACTCCACTCTGTCCTTGTAGCGTCTCTTTAGCATTTTTCACTGCATGTCAAATTCTATATTAGGCCGCCTTGTATTCCTCCATGGACCAGTCCCGAGTTGTAGGCAGCAGTGCATGCATTCAAAACCTCGCGGATTTATCTATCAACCCACGTCTTCTGATTAGGAAAAGACCTGACAGTTACCGTAGGAATTATATCCCCAGTACTTCCGTGAACTCGCAGATGTTGTTGGAACTGGATTGGAACATGTCCCAGTCAACGTCACACAGTGCGTCTTGCAGCGTTGCCTCTGATTGGGCAGTCCAGCTTTTCAGACCATCTTTTGTTTGTATTCCGGTATGAGGAAGATGGCGGCATAATGTGACTTGCTGAATGGTGGGAGAGAACTTTTTGGAGGGTGGCCTTATTAAAATCCCCGGCGACGATGAGGGTGGCGTCTGGGTGCTTGGTCTGTTGCCAGCATAGCATATCCTGCAAATCTGATAGTGCTGTGTCGGTGTCCGCTTGTGGTGGAATGTACACAGCGGTAATGATGACCAAACTGAACTCGCTGGGAAGGTGGATGGGACGACGTTTAATAGTTAGAAGTTCCAGGTTCGGTGAGCAGGAGCGTGAAGCGTGAGTCTTAATGTCCCTGGGGTTGCACCAGCTGTTGTTGGTCATGAAACAGACTCCACCACCCTTGGATTTGCCAGACTCCTCTGTTCTGTCCATGCGGAAGATAGAGAGAGATTGGGCTGGTTGTATCGTTTGATCCGGGACCAGGGGGGTCAGCCATGTTTCGGTCACACAGAGGATGTTGCAGTCCCTTATGCGCCTGGAATCTTATCCTTGCCATAATATCATCCAACTTGTTCTCCAAGGACTGGACATTTGCAAGCAGGATGCTGGGCAGAGGTGGCCGATGGGCCTGAGCATACAGCCTATTCCGAACTCCAGTTCCGATGTTTCCACTTTCGCTGCCTCTGAGGCGCGCTTCCATTGTTGTTTTGGTTTGCGCCTCAGAGGATCTCCTTCACCCATGACAAATTGTTGGATAACAGGTCAGAAAATCGATGATTTGAGTGTAATCCAAAGTCCAAAAGTATGCTGTGGTCAAATGTAATTAATGGTGATGTGCTTGGAAAAAACAGGTGTACATAGCACTATCAAAATCACAAAGTAAAAGCACAGTCTTGACGGAGCAGCCAGGACAGCGTCTTGACACAGCCGTGCCATCTTACATTGTCGACTATGTCAGCAGCTTAATTGATGGTGGTAAAGTAGCTTAGGTGTGTGTCTGTTACCTATGACATTGATGTGCCAGGGACTGTCTTAAAGCTACATTATGTAACTTTTTTCAGGGTAAAATACTACCTTATTCATTCTAAGGCCCGTTACTGACTCTACGTAAGCAACGCATGCAGCAACGCAAAGGGCAATGCAATGGTCATTTCTGAATGGCTGAAGCATGCTACTTTACAGCAAACATATGGTGGGTAATAATTAGAATATATTTACTGGCACAGAGCTGTCTGGTTTGTGGCTCATGTCAAATGTAACGTTAACTGAACAAATGAAAGGTGTTGTTGGTTAGCTTGATAATCATTTGTTAGCTACTGAACGTTCACATCCTCGCTAACGCTGTGCGCCCAGCTGAAAGAGCAAAGCATTACCCTGCAGTTTTAACAAGATAACACTAATGATTGCTCTAATAGAATTTACAACACTATGTCATTACATACAATGTAATATAGTATAACACTTGTTTGTTTGTGTCTTACAGAAGCTGACACATGTTCAGGTGATTTTATTCAAATAGCAACCTACACTAAGCTAATCTGCTACTGTTGTGTCGTTACTACACTGGCTAAACTTTCAACACATCCTCATTGGAACTTATATTAACTTTGGATTACTTTGCTGCAAATTAGCAACATATCAAACATGTCCTATGCTGCATTTAGGCTTTATCAGTAAAATAAAATAAAAGACTCAGACTATAAATTACGTCAAGAGACTGACACTAACAGTTTTTCTCTATAGGGTCAACATATGGCCAAGGTGCACCAGCTTCTTTCCCCTCGTCTCAACCTCAACCCTGTCATCTTCATCAGAAGTGGAAAGGAAGATGAAAAAGAAGAACAAAATGAGGAAGCAATGCAAGAAAAACAAAGAAATAAAGAATTCAATGCTATTTGTTCCTTGAACGTTTATAATTTACCTTGAAATAAGAAGTATGTTAAATAAAGGTTTTAAGTTAAGGATGTAAGATTTGGTTTTTAATATGATACAAGGCGTACAATGAACACTTAAGATTACAGCCGGCGTATCCCGTAGTTACCCTGTAACTACATGTAAACCTCCCGAATTGTTACCCCCTTATTCCATAACTTCACATCTTGTTCCCCCTGTACCTACATATATGTATTGGTATGTACTGTACTGGTACACTATTACTACAAAAGATTACACCGTAACTCCGGAGTAATTACGCTGTACATTGCGGGTTGTAATCTAAAGCGTTACCATGAATTTTATGCGGTTTGCCTCCATCCCCCATAGCTCTCTACTGCTGAGTTTCTTCTTTTCTACACTCTCCCACTTCATCCACTGACCCTGCTTTGCCTGAGACACTGCCTTGGTACACCTTGCTGACTCCTCCTGTTGATGTATTTGATCTACAACCATCTTTCTCCTCTCTGATGAAGTTGCCTTACTCCATAACGGTTGCCCTATTCCCAGGCCTAAGCCCCCTCGCCTTTGTTGCACCTGCCCTACAATATCCCTATGTCTTAGAGCTGACCGTGCCTGTTGCACTGCCTCTCTTGGGTTCCATTTCCGCCCTGCTAACACAGGAGGTGCTGCTCTCCTGACTATTGGATCCTTAGATTCTGTTAGTGTCAATTCCAATCTTACCTTTGCACATTTAAACTCCTCTGCTAGGCTGGATATAGGTAGTTCCAGAATTCCTTTCCCATACAAACCTATACTACTAAGACAGCGTGGAACTCCAAGCCATTTCCTGACATATGAGCTGACCAGTCTCTCCAACTTCTCTACCCTTGACAGTGGTATCTCATATACTGTCAGGGGCCACATTAGCCGAGGCAACAGGCCAAACTGCAAACACTACAACTTTAGCTTGCCTGGTAACCTTGATCTCTCTATGTCCTGAATACCTCCAACTAGCTGCTGTCGCATCTCCTGAACCTGGTGCCTTTGATTTGTATCATACCACCTTCCTTGGCTTTTGACAGGCTTCTCTAGAACTGTTGGTATTGCTTCCTCATCTATGTAAAACCGTTTGCCTGCTAGCTTCCCCTTAACATTGGATATGCTCCTTGACTTATTTGGTTTTAACTATCATCCTAGCCCAATTCAGGTTATCATTCAATTTATTCAGCATCCTTCCTGTACAGAAAATTATTTTTGGTATGGGCTCATACAAAACACAACATACAAATAAATAAATGAATAATGGTGCTTGTAGTCCTTCATGGTGCTTATGACATTGAGTGGGAGAAGGAGGGGAAACCATACAAAATAAAACATTATATAGCAAAGAAAGCAACGAAACAAGACTGGAGTTATCCTTTCTTCCACACTGTAGTCAAGTTTGGTTAGCCAGAGCCAAAATGTTCAGAAGACGAGATTGAAAGTTTATCTGTGTTTATCTGAAACTGGGACAAAAAGTAGTTTGTTTTGTAATGTTAGGACATTGCACTTGATCTGAATCACACAATTCACAGCTTACATGAAAACTGGATGCTTGCCTAAAAAAACATTTGACAGTGCTTGGTGACTGTGGGAGAATAGAAACAACACGGAAGAAAATGCATATCCAGAAATCTATTTGAGGTCAAAAATAGCCTTTCTGACCAACAGCTGAATAGGAAACTGAAAACACACAGGTTTGATTTCTACAAACAACATACAGAGTATACAATGAAAGAACAACAGCGTAGTTTCTTTTTACTTTGTCCATTCGTTAATTTCTCCTCTCTCTACAGTATGTTTGCCTTACAGGAGTCAGGCTGCAGTATCTGAAGTGTAACAATCAATTTAATAGTTTTTCTAAACCAGGGGTAGAAAAAGGCGTAGATCACAGGATTTAGACAGGAGTTACAATGCAAGAGCCAGATGACAAAGGCCGCGGACGAAGCGCTGGTCACTGTGTCCTGGCCTGTGAAGGAGGGCGTGTAATACGGAAAGAAACATATTAGAAACACAGCTACAACAACGCCGAGAGTCCTGGCCGCTTTCCTCTCTGATTTCTTAGCGGTTACAGTCTCTGAACGCCGGAGCACAACCCGCATGGCCCGAGCCTGAGACACCGCCACCACAAACACTCTCATATACAAAACTACGATGACAGTAACGGGGCAGATAAAAGTCACGGCCAAGTCGACGGCTCCTGCAATGTGGTCAACAATGACCACGCGCTCTCCGTGGCAGGAGTTGTACCTGTCCGGCCACCTCAGCTGGTCCTTCAGGAGGAGACAGTTGTAGAAAACAGAGCAGAGCCAGCACAGACAAATGCAGATTTGGACTCTGGTGCGGGTGAGTCTGGCCGAGTAACGCAGCGGGTCGCAGATCGCCACATGGCGGTCGACCGATATGAGCAGCATGTTTCCCACCGAGGTGGAGGTGATGGCGAAGACAACGGCGTAGTACAGAACACACATGAGGTCACCCAGGAACCAGCAGCCGCCCATGAGCAGGATTTCAGCCGGCATCAGGAGGCCCAAGAGGAAGTCGGACACGGCGAGGGAGAGGAGGAGGAGGTTGGTCGGGGTGTGGAGCTGCCTGGGGAGAAACAGGAGCAGAACATTCACTCATATTTGTGGTATCAGTAGTAGGTTTTATCACCAGATGTAGCAGATATCAAGCATTTACAAGAATACAAAAGCATTGTTTAGCAACTTGGTTCCAAGATGTGACAGTATCTTCTGTTTTTGCCCAGGGAATCCCAAACTTTTTAAATTGAAGGATCCCCAAAATAGATGCACAATAGACCGCAGACCCCATTTGACAGGATTTTGACCTAAGGAATCCCCTCTGAGAAAATGGTTGTTGTTAGGTGGGGAGATAACAAAAGTGGGTGCAGTCAAACTGTGATCAAACCAGGATCACTATAAATTATGATCAAAACAGTCACCATTATGTTTTTAACTTATATATTCCCTTGTTCTAACTTCAGGGGAATGTCATAAAAGTGAAATTAATCTATTCCTGCTTCCTGCGACCCTCTCAAGAACCCCTGGTTGCTGTTTTAGTCCACGAGCCATTTCTTTCAGCAAGTCTGACAGCTTGATGAAGAATTGCATATGAAGAAATCTTTGGCCACCTGTAGTGGGAGATGGAGATGATGACCAGCAGGTTGAGAGCCACGGTGAGCAGAGAGACAGAGGACAGCAGGATGTAGAGGAGCGTGGCCTCGAAGTGACGACGCACCAGCTTCCTGCAGGAGGAGTTGAGGAGCTGTGGAAAGCAGAGTTCACCTCCTTCCAGGGTCTCCATCAGCAGAGAGAGAGAGGAGAGGAGAAGCTGCTGAGGTCTGGCAGCTTTCTGACCAAAGCTCTCTGTCATACAACTGATTTATTTGTCTCTTCCCTCTCCCTCTTGCTCTCTCTCTTTGCCTCTCTTCATCTCTTTTTCTCTCTACAGCAGACACCGATGTCCCTCGTTCCCTTGCCGCGCTTTTTGCATCATCCTCTTCATTTGCATCTTCATCATTCTCTCTCTTCTTCCTCACCTCTCCCTCCCTCGTGTCCTCAGCATTTTATGTTTATTTTCCGTTATTCTTTGAACTCTAAAGACAGGTCTCCAGCAACTTCAGTTGTTTTGGAGAATGCTGCAATATACTTCTTCCAGGGATCTCCGAGACTGTTGTATGGCCTAACAAACGATTTTCTACTGGCATGGGAGTTAGTCGATAATGACTGAATAATAATTTTTGGGTGAACTATTCCTTTAAAGATCAGAATGTCAATACTAGGTAAATCCCTTGCAGAAGAAATGCAGACTCAAATATCTAACCTCTCTCTGGGGCCAGCAAACCTGACAGTCAGAACCAGAGCTCCAGCGGGAGGGCAGGCCCTTGCCCGAGGAGTGACAGGACCCTGTGAGGCGGTAGCATCGTAGCAACTCTGGTGTGCTACCGCACAGGTGTCTAGATTGAAGGGGTGGTCGGGACGACTACTGTTAACGGGGGGGGGGGATATCACCAGTTGGGCTATTTAACTGTACATTGAAATGTTGTAACCAATTTTGGACCGGGATGGTACTGAACATGTGGGAATGTAAAACTGCAGAGACTTCAAATATGGACTTACCTGTGATTTGTGAGGGACTTGCCTCTTGAATGGACTTGAGTCGTGGGGGGGGTTGGGGCTTATTGTTTATTCCTCCTGATTGAATCGTCAGGATGAGTGGAGCATGATTCCCAGTATGCTGCTGTCATTGGCTGGCTGTACGTTTAAAACTGTCGCTCTAGAGGTGGCATAGAGGCTGACAGAGGAGTAGGAATCCAGGCATCACAGGGCTACTGTCAGAACGACAGAGACGGGGAGCGGAACGCTGCGTGCTGACTGGTAAAAGCTGATGGAGAGGAGGGGCTGATGGAGAGGAGGGGCTGATGGAGAGGAGGGGCTGATGTCCAGCGATCCGCCAGAGAAAGTGGGGAGGAGCCACAAAAGGATTGCATACAGCGCTCGCTATTTCCTGAATTGAGGTAAGTTGAAATAGCATACCTCAGTAGCTTATGTGTGAGGGCCCCGAGTAGATCAGGGTTGTTGGTGATTGCGTCGCGTGGGTGGGCATTCTATGGAGGAGGGAATCTTCAGCCACCATCCGCCGGGTTTGTCCTTTGAAAAGACCAACATTTACACCATTATTTAGTTGCTTCCCTGCCCGCTTCTCTGTCTCTCCTGCGCTCTCAATCCCCAGCACACTCAAGCCCCAACCCTCTCATGTCCCGGCAGTGGAAGATAGCTCCGGAAGGATTCAGCCCCTTTCCTTGCCTGCCTACCTTGCCTGCCAAACAGCCTTGTGTGCTTGGCCTGCTAGTCACCAGCCAGCCTCTTTGTCAGCTAGCTTTGGGCCTACTAGCCACAAGCCTGTCTCCCAGTCTGCTAGCTTTGGGCCTACTAGCCACCAGCCTGGCTCCCAGTCTGCTAGCTTTGGGCCTCTTAGCCTTCAGCCTGCCTCCCAGTTTGCTAGCTTTGAGCCTGCTAGCCACCAGCCTGTCTCCCAGTTTGCTAGCTTTGGACCTGCTAGCCTTCAGCCTGCATCTCGGACTGCTCGCTACCAGCCTGCACTCCAGTGGGTTAGGCTCGGGTTCATGAGCCTACAGGCCTCCTGTCCTGAGCCGGTTAGCCCGCTTTCTGCCCGTCTTGTTCCCGCCTGTCCTGGTCTGGCAATTCCTGAACCCCAGGAGTCTACTGTGGAGCAGCTGAGGAGCCACCATGATGTCCAGCGGTCACCCTATGAAGGGACTCGCCTAGCCATTTCCACAGGGAAACGTGGAGTCTCCAAAAGGATGGGAGTCCCTTCCAGCAGTCACCCTATGAAGGGACTCGCCTAGCCATTTCCACGGGGAACCGTGGAGTCTCCAAAAGGAGGCGAGGTCCCCTTGGCTCCCTACGCCATTGGCTTTCTCAACAGTACAGTGCCGCAGAGTCTTCGTTCCCCAGCGCCTCAGAGTCTCCGTTCCCCAGCGCCTCAGAGTCTCCGTTCCCCAGCGCCTCAGAGTCTCCGTTCCCCAGTGCTTCAGAGTCGTAGCTCCACAGCGCCTCAGATTCTCCGCTGCCCAGCATCACATAGTCTCTATTGCCCAGGGCCACCACTGAGTTCCAGCCGGTTCCAGCTGGGCTGCAGCAATCCTCTGTTCTTCCTGAGCTGCGGCAGTCCCCTGTTCCAGCACCGCAAAAGCTCCCTGTCCCCGACCTTCGGTGGTCTCCTGTTCCTACGCCACGAAAGCTCCCTATCTCCGAGCTGCAGCGGTCTCCTGTTCCTGCGCCGCGAAAGCTTCCTGTCCACGCTGAGCTGCAGCAATCTCCTGTCCCTGCTGAGTGGCAGCAATCTCCTGTTCCCGCTGAGCTGCAGCAATCTCCTGTCCCTGCTGAGCTGCAGCAATCTCCTGTCCCTGCTGAGTGGCAGCAACCTCCTTTTCCCGCTGAGTGGCAGCAATCTCCTGTTCCCACTGAGCTGCAACAACATCCTGTCCCCGCTGAGCTGCAGCAATCTACTGTTCCCACTGAGCTGCAGCTATTCCCTTTTCCTGCTGAGCTGCAGCAATCTCCTGTTCCTGCTGAGCTGCAGCTATTCCCTGTTCCTGCTGAGCTGCAGCTATTCCCTTTTCCTGCTGAGCTGCAGCTATTCCCTGTTCTGCTGAGCTACAGCTATTCCTTGTTCCTGCTGAGCTGCAGCTATTCCCTTTTCCTGCTGAGCTGCAGCAATTTCCTGTTCCTGCTGAGCTGCAGAGGTATCCTGTCCCTGCAAAAGCCATTGTTTCCTGAGCTGGAATAGCCTTCTGTTCCTGAGCTGTTAAAACCTTCTCTTCCTGAGCTGCAGCCGTCTCCTGTCCCTGCGCTGCATTTAACTCCTGTTCCTGAGCAGCAAAATCCGTCTCTTCCTGAGCTGCAGCAGTTCCCTGTTCCTGAGCTGCGGCAGTTCTCTGTTCCTGTTCATTACTAGTTGTCCCTTGTTCCTGTGCTGCAGCGTTCCGCTGAGCCTGAGTTGCAGCAAACTCCAGTTCCTGTTCTGCTGCAGTCTCCTTTGGCTGTGTTTCAGCAACCCCCTGTTTCCCTGGCCTCACCGGCTTACCTGCTAGACTCCCAGCTGACACAGCCTTCTCTGCAGCCAGGTCCCGCATTCCAGTTGCCGGCCTCTGGTCCCGCACTCATGCCGCCAGTCTTCGGTTTTGAATTCCAGTCTACGGTCTACACCAGTGTCTCCAGTGTCTGTGGTGACTCCAGTAACACCAGTGCTGGTCCTGCTCTCCAGCTGCTGGCCTCCAGTCCCGCACACCCGCCGCCGGACTCCTGTTCAGACTCCAGACGCCGGTTGCTTATCCAGCAGCCTGCCCCGACCTGCAGCCAGATCTTCTGTTGTCGGCTGCATTCCCTGATCTCCAGCTGCGTTGCTGGCCTCCAGGGCGGTCCCACCTACATCGCCGGCCTCCAGAGCTGCTCTGCCACTCTGGTTGTCCTCCAGAGCTGCTCCGCCAGTCTGGTCATCCTCTTGCCCATCCTCCAGAGCTGCTCCGCCAGTCTGGTCAACCTCTTGCCCATCCTCCAGAGCTGCTCCGCCAGTCTGGTCATCCTCTTGCCCATCCTTCAGAGCTGCTCCGCCAGTGTGGTCATCCTCTTGCCCATCCTCCAGAGCTGCTCCGCCAGTCTGGTCATCCTCTTGCCCATCCTCCAGAGCTGCTCCGCCACTCTGGTCGTCCTCCTGCCCGTCCTCCAGAGCTGCTGCGCCTATGTTGCCAGTACCCAGGCCATCCGCCTGAGGCTTCCTGCTCAGCCTCTGTCCAGCCTCCAGGCCGTCCGCCTGAGGTTCCCCGCTCTGCCCCTGTCCAGCCCCTGGGCCACTTGCCTCTGAGTCCCTCCTCCGGGCCCCCTGCACCCACCCTGCTCGGTGTTCCTGATCAGCTTGATGGGACGTCAGGAGCCGTCCCTTGAGGGGGGGTACTGCCATGGTCCCAGCCTAGCCCTTGTGTTTTCCTTGTGTTTCCCTTTCCCTGTGTGCCCAGTGCTCCCCTGTCTGTCTCTCTCTCTGTCTTGTATGTGTGTGGGCGTGGTCTACCCTCGTTCTCCTGGCTCCCAGCTCGTCCTACACACCTGCCTTCCATTGTTGTTTTGGTTTGCGCCTCAGAGGATCTCCTTCACCCATGACAAATTGCTGGATAACAGGTCAGAAAATCGATGATTTGAGTGTAATCCAAAGTCCAAACGTATGCTGTGGTCAAATGTAATTAATGGTGATGTGCTTGGAAAAAACAGGTGTACATAGCACTATCAAAATCACAAAGTAAAAGCACAGTCTTGACGGAGCAGCCAGGACAGCGTCTAGACACAGCCACGCCATCTTACATTGTCGACTATGTCAGCAGCTTAATTCATGGTGGTAAAGTAGCTTAGGTGTGTGTCTGTTACCTATGACATTGATGTGCCAGGGACTGTCTTAAAGCTACATTATGTAACTTTTTTCAGGGTAAAATACTACCTTATTCTGTCACGGTTCTGTCATGTCTTGCCTTTGTGTTTTCCTTGTTTCTGTGTTTCCTGTCTGCCTTGTGTCTCCGCCTCCTGGTCTATCTCTCTTCACCTGTTCCCTCCTCCTGCTCCCACACACCTGTACCTCATCACTAATCACCCATCCCCACAGTATATCTACCCCGGTTCACTATCCACTCTTTGTCAGTTCGTCTGTTTTGCCTACCCGTTCTGTTTTGCTTCCTGTTTGTTACCTGCTCTGTTCCTGTTCCCGTGTCCCCTGCCTTGTCACCAGTTTTTGGACTTCTTGCTTTGTTGCCAGCCAGGTTGGGTTTTTGTCTTCCTTGTTTGCCAGCCTGTTGTGTTTTTTGGTTTTTGGTTTTCCTGTGTTTGTACTTTGCTTTAGTTATTTATTAAAGTCCCTGTTTTCGTTAATCCCTGCCTGCCTGTCTGCATTTGGGTCCTCACCACACCTAACCCTGACATATTCATTCTAAGGCCCGTTACTGACTCTACGTAAGCAACGCATGCAGCAACGCAAAGGGCAATGCAATGGTCATTTCTGAATGGCTGAAGCATGCTACTTTACAGCAAACATATGGTGGGTAATAATTAGAATATATTTATTGGCACAGAGCTGTCTGGTTTGTGGCTCATGTCAAATGTAGCGTTAACTGAACAAATGAAAGGTGTTGTTGGAGTGTTAGCTTGATAACCATTTGTTAGCTACTGAACGTTCACATCCTCGCTAACGCTGTGCGCCCAGCTGAAAGAGCAAAGCATTACCCTGCAGTTTTTACAAGATAACACTAATGATTGCTCTAATAGCATTTACATCACTATGTCATTATAGTATAACGCTTGTGGGTTTGTGTCTTACAGAAGCTGAAACATGTTCAGGTGATTGTATTCACATAGCAACCTACACTAAGCTAATCTGCTACTGTTGTGTCGTTACTGCACTGGCTAAACTTTCAACACATCCTCATTGCAACTTATACTAACTTGTGATTACTTTGCTGCAAATTAGCAACCTATCAACCATGACCTATGCTGCATTTAGGCTTTGTCAGTAAAATAAAATGAAAGACTCAGAATATAAATTACAGTCAAGAGACTGACACTAACAGTTTTTCTCTATAGGGTCAACATATGGCCAAGGTGCACCAGCTTCTTTCCCCTCATCTCAACCTCAACCCTGTCATCTTCATCAGAAGTGGAAAGGAAGATGAAAAAGAAGAACAAAATGAGGAAGCAATGCAAGAAAAACAAAGAAATAAAGAATTCAATGCTATTTGTTCCTTGAACGTTTATAATTTACCTTGAAATAAGAAGTATGTTAAATAAAGGTTTTAAGTTAAGGATGTAAGATTTGGTTTTTAATATGATACAAGGCGTACAATGAACACTTAAGATTACAGCCGGCGTATCCCGTAGTTACCCTGTAACTAAATGTAAACCTCCCGAATTGTTACCCCCTTATTCCATAACTTCACATCTTGTTCCCCCAATATGTATTGGTATGTACTGTACTGGTACACTATTACTACAAAAGATTACACCGTAACTCCGGCGTAATTACGCTGTACATTGCGGGTTGTAATCTAAAGCGTTACCATGAATTTTATGCGGTTTGCCTCCATCCCCCATAGCTCTCTACTGCTGAGTTTCTTCTTTTCTACACTCTCCCACTTCATCCACTGACCCTGCTTTGCCTGAGACACTGCCTTGGTACACCTTGCTGACTCCTCCTGTTGATGTATTTGATCTACAACCATCTTTCTCCTCTCTGATGAAGTTGCCTTACTCCATAACGGTTGCCCTATTCCCAGGCCTAAGCCCCCTCGCCTTTGTTGCACCTGCCCTACAATATCCCTATGTCTTAGAGCTGACCGTGCCTGTTGCACTGCCTCTCTTGGGTTCCATTTCCGCCCTGCTAACACAGGAGGTGCTGCTCTCCTGACTATTGGATCCTTAGATTCTGTTAGTGTCAATTCCAATCTTACCTTTGCACATTTAAACTCCTCTGCTAGGCTGGATATAGGTAGTTCCAGAATTCCTTTCCCTTACAAACCTATACTACTAAGACAGCGTGGAACTCCAAGCCATTTCCTGACATATGAGCTGACCAGTCTCTCCAACTTCTCTACCCTTGACAGTGGTATCTCATATACTGTCAGGGGCCACATTAGCCGAGGCAATAGGCCAAACTGCAAACACCACAACTTTAGCTTGCCTGGTAACCTTGATCTCTCTATGTCCTGAATACCTCCAACTAGCTGCTGTCGCATCTCCTGAACCTGGTGCCTATGATTTGTATCATACCACCTTCCTTGGCTTTTGACAGGCTTCTCTAGAACTGTTGGTATTGCTTCCTCATCTATGTAAAACCGTTTACCTGTTAGCTTCCCCTTAACAATGGATATGCTCCTTGACTTACTCAGTTTAACTTTCAGCCTAGCCCAATTCAGGTTATCATTCAACATATTCAGCAACCTTTTTGTACAGAAAATTATCTTTGGCATGGGCTCATAAAAAACACAACATACAAATAAATAAATGAATAATGGTGCTTGAATTCCTTCATGATGCTTATGACACTGAGTGGAGAAGGAGGGGAAACCATACAGAATAAACATTATATAGCAAAGAAAGCAACAAAACAAGACTGGAGTTATCCTTTCTTCCACACTGTAGTCAAGTTTGGTTAGCCAGAGCCAAAATGTTCGGAACATGAAATTGAAAGTTTATTTGTCTTTATCTGAAACTGGGACAAAAATCACACGGGAGGTTTGTTTTGGGGGGGAAATCAATGTTTGGTCCTGCATAGGAAACCAGGCTACTGGTTTCAAATGAAAGTTTTCAGTCCTAAACACTGTAGACCTACATCCATTTTGGAAGTAAAACATTTGCTACCTGAAATTCATCAGGCAGTATTTGAAAACCACTCTATCTCCCCAAAAAATGAACTATTTTATAAGCAAATGTCTTCAGATGAGTCGGAACTTCGACACATAATATGCTTCACAGTGTTATGAGAAATGGTGTGAATCTCATTTTGGAACAAAACCCCTCAAATATTTCCCTTTAAACAGAAACAGGTATTCTGGGGTTGGGGCTTGGGGTTGATTGTTAATGTTTGCAGTTTGTTTGTAATGTAAAGCCATTGCACTTGATCTGAAACACACATATGGTGTTGAATTCACAGCTTACATAAAAACCGGGTGCTTGCCTAAAAAAACATTTGACAGTGCTTGGTAACTGTGGGAGAATAGAAGCAACACAGAAGAAAATGTATATACAAAAATCAAACAGAGAGAGAAATTAGCCTCTCTGACCAACAGCTGAATAGGAGGTAGCCTTCATAAATTGTAAGGCAGGGCTGAAACTGAAAAAACACAGGTTTGATTATTCAACTCACATACAGAGTATACAATGAAAGGCGGCAGCATGGTTTCTTTTTACTTTTGTCCAGACTTTTGCTGTTTTGAATTAGTTGACTTCTCCTCTCTCTACAGTATGTTGGCCTTACAGGAGTCAGGCTGCAGTATCTGAAGTGTAACAATCAGTTTAATAGTTTTTCTAAACCAGGGGTAGAAAAAGGCGTAGATCACAGGATTTAGACAGGAGTTACAATACAATAGCCAGATGTCAAAGGCCGCGGACGAAGCGCTGGTCACTGTGTCCTGGCCTGTGAGGGAGGAAGTGAAATACGGAAAGAAACATATTAGAAACACAGCTACGACAATGCCGAGAGTCCTGGCCGCTTTCCTCTCTGATTTCTTAGCGGTTACAGTCTCTGAACGCCGGAGCGCAACCCGCATGGCCCGAGCCTGAGACACCGCTACCACAAACACTCTCACATACAGAACTACGATGACAGTAACGGGGCCGAAAAATGTCACGGCCAAGTCGACGGCTCCTGCAATGTGGTCAACAATGACCACGCACTCTCCGTGGCAGGAGTTGTACCTGTCCGGCCACCTCAGGTGGCCCTTCAGGAGGAGACAGTTGTAGAAAATGGAGCAGAGCCAGCACAGGCAAATGCAGATTTGGACTCTGGTGCGGGTGAGTCTGGCCAAGTAATGCAGCGGGTCGCAGATCGCCACATGGCGGTCGACCGATATGAGCAGCATGTTTCCCACCGAGGCAGAGTTGACAATGAAGATGGCGGCATAGTAGAGAGCGCACATGAGGTCACCCAGGAACCAGCAGCCGCCCATGAGCAGGATTTCAGCCGGCATCAGGAGGCCCATGAGGAAGTCGGACACGGCGAGGGAGAGGAGGAGGAGGTTGGTCGGGGTGTGGAGCTGCCTGTGGAGTAGAACAGTAGCAGAACAGTCATTCATATTTGTAGTATCAGTAGTAGGTTTTATCACCAGATGTAGCAGATATCAAGCATTTACAAGAATACAAAAGCATTATTTAGCAACTTGGTTCCAAGATGTGACAGTGTCTTCTGTTTTCGCCCAGGGAATCCAAAACTTTTTAAATTCAAGGAGCCCAAAAATAGATGCATAATAGACCGCAGACCCCATTTGACAGGATTTTGTCCTAAAGAATCCCCTCTGACCTCTGGTAGTCCCAGTTTGGGATCCGCTGTTTTAGTCCACGAGCCATTTCTTTAAGCAAGTCTGACAGTTTGATGAAGAATTGCATGTGAAGAAATCTTTGGCCACCTGTAGTGGGAGATGGAGATGATGACCAGCAGGTTGAGAGCCACGGTGAGCAGAGAGACAGAGGACAGCAGGATGTAGAGGAGCGTGGCCTCGAAGTGACGACGCACCAGCTTCCTGCAGGAGGAGTTGAGGAGCTGTGGAAAGCAGAGTTCACCTCCTTCCAGGGTCTCCATCAGCAGAGAGAGAGAGGAGAGGAGAAGCTGCTGAGGTCTGGCAGCTTTCTGACCAAAGCTCTCTATCATACAACTGATTTATTTGTCTCTTCCCTCCCCCTCTTGCTCTCTCTCTCTCTGCCTCTCTTCATCTCTTTTTCTCTCTACAGCAGACACCGATGTCCCTCGTTCCCTTGCCTCGCTTTTTGCATCATCCTCTTCATCTGCATCTTCATCATTCGCTCTCTTCTCTCTCTTCTTCCTCACCTCTCCCTCCCTCGTGTCCTCAGCAGTTTATGGTTATTTTCCGTTTTGAACTCTAAAGACAGGTCTCCAACAACTTCAGTTGTTTTGGAGAATGCTGCAATATACTTCTTCCAGGGATCTCCGGGACTGTTGTATGGCCTAACAAATGATTTTCTACTGGCATGGGAGTTCGTAGATAATGACTGAATTATAATTTTTGGGTGAACTATTCCTTTAAAGATCAGAATGTCATTACTAGGGAAATCCCTTGCAGAAGAAACACAGACTCAAATATCTAACCTCTCTCTGGGGCCAGCAAACCTGACAGTCAGAACCATTTCCGGAGGGCAGGCCCTTGCCTGCCCTCCGGAAATGTCACCAGTGGGGCTATTTACCTGTACATTGAAATGTTGTAACCAATTTTGGACCAGGTTGGTACTGAACATGTGGGAATGTAAAACTGCAGAGACTTTAAATATGGACTTACCTGTGATTTGTGAGGGACTTGCCTCTTGAATGGACTTGAGTCGTGGGGGGGTGGGGCTTAATGTTTATTCCTCCTGATTGAATCGTCAGGATGAGTGGAGCGTGATTCCCAGTATGCTGCTGTCATTGACTGGCTGTACATTTAAAACTGCCGCTCTAGAGGTGGCATGGAGGCTGACAGAGGAGTAGGAATCCAGGCATCACAGGGCTACTGTCAGAACGACGGAGACGGGGAGCGGAACGCTGCGTGCTGACTGGTAAAAGCTGATGGAGAGGAGGGGCTGATGGAGAGGAGGGGCTGATGTCCAGCGATCCGCCAGAGAAAGTGGGGAGGAGCCACAAAAGGATTGCATACAGCAGTTGCTATTTCCTGAATTGAGGAATGTTGAAATAGCATACCTCAGTAGCTTATGTGTGAGGGAGTAGATCAGGGCCGTTGTTGATTCCGTTGTTGTTTGTGTGTCCTGCTACTCCAGGGCCTAGTGCATCGCGTGGGTGGGCATTCTATGGAGGAGGGAGTCATCAGCCACCATCCGCCGGCTGTGTCCGTTGAAAAGACCAACATTTACACCATTATTTAGCTGCTTCCCTGCCCGCTTGTCTGTCTCTCCTGCGCTCTCAATCCCCAGCGCACTCAAGCCTCAACCCTCTCATGTCCCGGCAGTGGAAGAAAGCTCCAGGAGGTTTCAGCCCCTCTCCCTGCCTGCGTACCTTGCCTGTTTAACAGCCTTGTGTGCTGGGCCTGCTAGTCACCAGCCACCCTCTTTGTCAGCTAGCTTTGGGCCTACTAGCCACCAGCCTGTCTCCCAATCTGCCAGCTTTGGGCCTGCTAGCCAACAGCCTGTCTCCCAGTCTGCTAGCTTTGGGCCTACTAGCCACCAGCCTGTCTCCCAGTCTGATAGCTTTGGGCCTTCTAGCCACCAGCCTGTCTCCCAATCTTCCAGCTTTGGGCCTACTAGCCACCAGCCTGTCTCCCAGTTTGCTAGCTTTGGGCCTCCTAGCCTTCAGCCTGCCTCCCAGTTTGCTAGCTTTGAGCCTGCTAGCCACCAGCCTGTCTCCCAGTTTGCTAGCTTTGGACCTGCTAGCCTTCAGCCTGCATCTCGGACTGCTCGCTACCAGCCTGCACTCCAGTGGGTTAGGCTCGGGTTCATGAGCCTACAGCCCTCCTGTCCTGAGCCGGTTATGCGTTTCCTGCCTGTCTTGTTCCCGCCTGTCCTCGTCCGGCAATTCCTGAACCCCAGGAGTCTACTGTGGAGCAGCTGAGGAGCCACCTTGACGTCCAGCGGTCACCCTATGAAGGGACTCGCCTAGCCATTTCCACGGGGAAAAGGAGGCGAGGTCCACATGGCTCCCTCAGCCATTGGCTTTCTCAACAGTCCAGCGCCTCAGAGTCTCTGTTCCCCACCACCTCAGAGTCTCCATTCCCCAGTGCTTCAAATTTTTCGCTCCCCAGCGCCTCAGAGTCTCCGCTGCCCAGCGTCACAGAGTCTCTGCTGCCCAGCACCACCACTGAGTTCCAGCCTGTTCTGGCTGGGCTGCAGCAATCCCCTGTTCTTCCTGAGATGCAGCGGTCCCCTGTTCCAGCACCACGAAAGCTCCCTGCCCCTGATATTCGGTGGTCTCTTGTTCCTGTGCCACGAAAGCTCCCTGTCCCTGAGCTGCGGCAGTCTCCTGTTCCTGTGCCGCGAAAGCTTCCTGTCCCCGAGCTGCAGCGGCCTCCTGTTCCTGTTGAGCTGCAGCAATCTCCTGTCCCCACTGAGCTGCAGCAATCTCCTCTTCCTGCTGAGCTGCAGCAGTCACCCGTTTCTGCGGAGCTGCAGCAGTCTCCTGTTTTTGCTGAGCTGCAGCAGTCTCCTGTTCCTGAGCAGAAAAAGCCTTCCGTTCCTGAGCTGTTAAAGCCTTCTGTTCCCAGGCTGCAGCTGTCTCCCATTCCTGAGCTGCAAAAGCCTTCTGTTCCTGAGCTGGAAAAGCCTTCTGTTCCTGAGCTGCAGCGGTTCCCTGTTCCTGAGCAGGAGCAGGAAGCCTCAGGCCATCCGCCTAAGGCTTCCTGCTTGGCCTCTGTCCTGCCTCCAGGCCGTCCACTTGAGGTTTCTTGCTCGGACTCTGCCCTGCCCCCAGGCCGTCCGCCTGAGGTATCCTGCTCCGCCCCTGTCCAGCCCCTTGGCAGTCCACCTGAGGTTCCCCGCTCTGCCCCTGTCCAGCCCCTGGGCCACTTGCCTCTGAGTCCCTCCTCCGGGCCCCCTCCACCTACCCTCCTCGGTGTTCCTGATCGGCTTGATGGGATGTCAGGAGCCGTCCCTTGAGGGGGATATTGTCATGGTCCCAGCCTAGCCCTTGTGTTTTCCTTGTGTTTTCCTTTCCCTGTGTTCCCAGTGCGCCCCTGTCTGTCTCTCTCTCTGTCTTGTTTGTGTGTGGGCGTGGTCTCCCCTGGTTCTCTTGTCTCCCAGCTTGTCCTACACACCTGCCTGCAATCAGCTTTTCTCCAGTCTGCTCACCTGCTTCCCATCATCTCATCAGCCCACAGTATATCATCCCTGGCTTGCCATCCACTCACCGCCAGATTGTTCCGCCTAACTTGTGTGTCCAGGATTTCTCTGTCTCGCAGCCTGCCCACGCCACTCCAGCCGACCTGTCAGCTCATCTGCTTGTCTACCAGCCAGCCTGTCAATTAATCTGCTTGCCTGCCTGCTCATCTGCACCACTCCACCTCGCTGCCTTCGTCTCATTCCCTCCAAACCAACCACCCACCTTCCAATAAACCTTTTTCCTTTTCCATCCACCTGTCTGCATTTGGGTCCAAGAAAACAAACCTTAACAATTACTTTGTATTTAATTGTCCAATTCAATAAGTGAGCACCCATATTAATGTCCACTTTAGTCTCTGTTCTGTATGTATTCTGCACAGTGTAACACATGCAGCATTTATAGATAAAATGGCACATATTATGGCCTTTTTCATTATTATTATGATATCAAACATTAATATGGGTGCTCACTTATTGAATTTGATGATTCACTACAAAGTTATTGGTTTAAAACAGTATTTTTACTTATTTACTAACAAACATTACCAGATTTTCTACTGGCATGGGGGCGAGTAGATAATGACTGAATTGTAATTTTTGGGTGAACTGTTCCTTTAAGGCCGGAAGAGGTGGAGTGGAGGCATGGCCCTGCTCCTGAAGCTCAGCTAGTTAGCTCCAAATAAGTCCTGCAGAGAGGGAAGCGTAGTTCCAACAGTACGCTCATCCGATCCCACCACCCTGTGCAGAGCTCTACGGTCCTGAGAGGAGCTGTTAACATAGCAGGCAGTATTGCTGTGTGCATTGTCCATTTCAAATCCTCTGTGATGTGAAACCCCAGATACCAAAAGCTGCTCATTAATAGTCAATGCTGTATACCTCCTCTGCTGTTTCCTCCCAGAGTCCACAATCAGCTCTTTGGTTTTGCTAACATTCAGGAAGAGGTAGTTGGGCTGACACCATAGTGACTGGTCTGCCACCTCTTCCAGGTAGGCCTTCTCATCATTGCTAGTGATCAGGCCGACCATCACTGTGTAGTCAGCAAACTTGATTGCATTTCATGACCACCTGCTTAAGCTGCTTCAGTGTCCTCCTGTACCACATCATGTACCGATACGACTCGTGCGCACTCCTCTAGCATGGAAACTCACTCCAGCTGCGCCAGGTGGCGAACTAATGTTAGCATTGTTAGCCTTGAAGTGTGCATAGAATGAGTTCAGGCTCAATGAACCTTTGTAGTCCGTAATAGTCTTCAGTCCTTGCCACAAGCGCCGTGTCACGTTGCTGGAATTAAGACTCCACTCTGTCCTTGTAGTGTCTCTTTAGCATCTTATACTGCATGTCAAATTCTATATTAGGCCGCCTTGTATTCCTCCATGCACCAGTCCCAAGTTGTAGGCAGCAGTGCATGCATTCAAAGCCTCGCGGATTTATCTATCAACCCACGTCTTCTGATTAGGAAAAGACCTGACAGTTACCGTAGGAATTATATCCCCAGTACTTCCGTGAACTCGCAGATGTTGTTGGAACTGGATTGGAACATGTCCCAGTCAACGTCACACAGTGCGTCTTGCAGCGTTGCCTCTGATTGGGCAGTCCAGCTTTTCAGACCATCTTTTGTTTGTGTTCCGGTATGAGGAAGATGGCGGCATAATGTGACTTGCTGAATGGTGGGAGAGAACTTTTTGGAGGGTGGCCTTATTAAAATCCCCGGCGACGATGAGGGTGGCGTCTGGGTGCTTGGTCTGTTGCCAGCATAGCATATCCTGCAAATCTGATAGTGCTGTGTCGGTGTCCGCTTGTGGTGGAATGTACACAGCGGTAATGATGACCAAACTGAACTCGCTGGGAAGGTGGATGGGACAACGTTTAATAGTTAGAAGTTCCAGGTTCGGTGAGCAGGAGCGTGAAGCGTGAGTCTTCATGTCCCTGGGGTTGCACCAGCTGTTGTTGGTCATGAAACAGACTCCACCACCCTTGGATTTGCCAGACTCCTCTGTTCTGTCCATGCGGAAGATAGAGAGAGATTGGGCTGGTTGTATCGTTTGATCCGGCACCAGGGGGGTCAGCCATGTTTCGGTCAGACAGAGGATGTTGCAGTCCCTTATGCGCCTGGAATCTTATCCTTGCCATAATATCATCCAACTTGTTCTCCAAGGACTGGACATTTGCAAGCAGGATGCTGGGCAGAGGTGGCCGATGGGCCTGAGCATACAGCCTATTCCGAACTACAGCCAGTTCCGATGTTTCCACTTTCGCTGCCTCTGAGGCGCGCTTCCATTGTTGTTTTGGTTTGCGCCTCAGAGGATCTCCTTCACCCATGACAAATTGTTGGATAACAGGTCAGAAAATCGATGATTTGAGTGTAATCCAAAGTCCAAAAGTATACTGTGGTCAAATGTAATTAATGGTGATGTGCTTGGAAAAAACAGGTGTACATAGCACTATCAAAATCACAAAGTAAAAGCACAGTCTTGACGGAGCAGCCAGGACAGCGTCTTGACACAGCCGTGCCATCTTACATTGTCGACTATGTCAGCAGCTTAATTGATGGTGGTAAAGTAGCTTAGGTGTGTGTCTGTTACCTATGACATTGATGTGCCAGGGACTGTCTTAAAGCTACATTATGTAACTTTTTTCAGGGTAAAATACTACCTTATTCATTCTAAGGCCCGTTACTGACTCTACGTAAGCAACGCATGCAGCAACGCAAAGGGCAATGCAATGGTCATTTCTGAATGGCTGAAGCATGCTACTTTTCAGCAAACATATGGTGGGTAATAATTAGAATATATTTACTGGCACAGAGCTGTCTGGTTTGTGGCTCATGTCAAATGTAACGTTAACTGAACAAATGAAAGGTGTTGTTGGTTAGCTTGATAATCATTTGTTAGCTACTGAACGTTCACATCCTCGCTAACGCTGTGCGCCCAGCTGAAAGAGCAAAGCATTACCCTGCAGTTTTAACAAGATAACACTAATGATTGCTCTAATAGAATTTACAACACTATGTCATTACATACAATGTAATATAGTATAACACTTGTTTGTTTGTGTCTTACAGAAGCTGACACATGTTCAGGTGATTTTATTCAAATAGCAACCTACACTAAGCTAATCTGCTACTGTTGTGTCGTTACTACACTGGCTAAACTTTCAACACATCCTCATTGGAACTTATATTAACTTTGGATTACTTTGCTGCAAATTAGCAACATATCAAACATGTCCTATGCTGCATTTAGGCTTTATCAGTAAAATAAAATAAAAGACTCAGACTATAAATTACGGTCAAGAGACTGACACTAACAGTTTTTCTCTATAGGGTCAACATATGGCCAAGGTGCACCAGCTTCTTTCCCCTCGTCTCAACCTCAACCCTGTCATCTTCATCAGAAGTGGAAAGGAAGATGAAAAAGAAGAACAAAATGAGGAAGCAATGCAAGAAAAACAAAGAAATAAAGAATTCAATGCTATTTGTTCCTTGAACGTTTATAATTTACCTTGAAATAAGAAGTATGTTAAATAAAGGTTTTAAGTTAAGGATGTAAGATTTGGTTTTTAATATGATACAAGGCGTACAATGAACACTTAAGATTACAGCCGGCGTATCCCGTAGTTACCCTGTAACTACATGTAAACCTCCCGAATTGTTACCCCCTTATTCCATAACTTCACATCTTGTTCCCCCTGTACCTACATATATGTATTGGTATGTACTGTACTGGTACACTATTACTACAAAAGATTACACCGTAACTCCGGAGTAATTACGCTGTACATTGCGGGTTGTAATCTAAAGCATTACCATGAATTTTATGCGGTTTGCCTCCATCCCCCATAGCTCTCTACAGCTGAGTTTCTTCTTTTCTACACTCTCCCACTTCATCCACTGACCCTGCTTTGCCTGAGACACTGCCTTGGTACACCTTGCTGACTCCTCCTGTTGATGTATTTGATCTACAACCATCTTTCTCCTCTCTGATGAAGTTGCCTTACTCCATAACGGTTGCCCTATTCCCAGGCCTAAGCCCCCTCGCCTTTGTTGCACCTGCCCTACAATATCCCTATGTCTTAGAGCTGACCGTGCCTGTTGCACTGCCTCTCTTGGGTTCCATTTCCGCCCTGCTAACACAGGAGGTGCTGCTCTCCTGACTATTGGATCCTTAGATTCTGTTAGTGTCAATTCCAATCTTACCTTTGCACATTTAAACTCCTCTGCTAGGCTGGATATAGGTAGTTCCAGAATTCCTTTCCCATACAAACCTATACTACTAAGACAGCGTGGAACTCCAAGCCATTTCCTGACATATGAGCTGACCAGTCTCTCCAACTTCTCTACCCTTGACAGTGGTATCTCATATACTGTCAGGGGCCACATTAGCCGAGGCAATAGGCCAAACTGCAAACACCACAACTTTAGCTTGCCTGCTAACCTTGATCTCTCTATGTCCTGAATACCTCCAACTAGCTGCTGTCGCATCTCCTGAACCTGGTGCCTATGATTTGTATCATACCACCTTCCTTGGCTTTTGACAGGCTTCTCTAGAACTGTTGGTATTGCTTCCTCATCTATGTAAAACCGTTTACCTGTTAGCTTCCCCTTAACAATGGATATGCTCCTTGACTTACTCAGTTTAACTTTCAGCCTAGCCCAATTCAGGTTATCATTCAACATATTCAGCAACCTTTTTGTACAGAAAATTATCTTTGGCATGGGCTCATAAAAAACACAACATACAAATAAATAAATGAATAATGGTGCTTGAATTCCTTCATGGTGCTTATGACACTGAGTGGAGAAGGAGGGGAAACCATACAGAATAAACATTATATAGCAAAGAAAGCAACAAAACAAGACTGGAGTTATCCTTTCTTCCACACTGTAGTCAAGTTTGGTTAGCCAGAGCCAAAATGTTCGGAACATGAAATTGAAAGTTTATTTGTCTTTATCTGAAACTGGGACAAAAATCACACGGGAGGTTTGTTTTGGGGGGGAAATCAATGTTTGGTCCTGCATAGGAAACCAGGCTACTGGTTTCAAATGAAAGTTTTCAGTCCTAAACGCTGTAGACCTACATCCATTTTGGAAGTAAAACATTTGCTACCTGAAATTCATCAGGCAGTATTTTAAAACCACTCTATCTCCCCAAAAAATGAACTATTTTATAAGCAAATGTCTTCAGATGAGTCGGAACTTCGACACATAAGATGCTTCACAGTGTTATGAGAAATGGTGTGAATCTCATTTTGGAACAAAACCCCTCAAATATTTCCCTTTAAACAGAAACAGGTATTCTGGGGTTGGGGCTGGGGGTTGATTGTTAATGTTTGCAGTTTGTTTGTAATGTAAAGCCATTGCACTTGATCTGAAACACACATATGGTGTTGAATTCACAGCTTGCATAAAAACCGGGTGCTTGCCTAAAAAAAACATTTGACAGTGCTTGGTAACTGTGGGAGAATAGAAGCAACACAGAAGAAAATGTATATACAAAAATCAAACAGAGAGAGAAATTAGCCTCTCTGACCAACAGCTGAATAGGAGGTAGCCTTCATAAATTGTAAGGCAGGGCTGAAACTGAAAAAACACAGGTTTGATTATTCAAATCACATACAGAGTATACAATGAAAGGCGGCAGCATGGTTTCTTTTTACTTTTGTCCAGACTTTTGCTGTTTTGAATTAGTTGACTTCTCCTCTCTCTACAGTATGTTGGCCTTACAGGAGTCAGGCTGCAGTATCTGAAGTGTAACAATCAGTTTAATAGTTTTTCTAAACCAGGGGTAGAAAAAGGCGTAGATCACAGGATTTAGACAGGAGTTACAATACAATAGCCAGATGTCAAAGGCCGCGGACGAAGCGCTGGTCACTGTGTCCTGGCCTGTGAGGGAGGAAGTGAAATACGGAAAGAAACATATTAGAAACACAGCTACGACAATGCCGAGAGTCCTGGCCGCTTTCCTCTCCGATTTCTTGGCGGTTACAGTCTCTGAACGCCGGAGCGCAACCCGCATGGCCCGAGCCTGAGACACCGCCACCACAAACACTCTCACATACAGAACTACGATGACAGTAACGGGGCCGAAAAATGTCACGGCCAAGTCGACGGCTCCTGCAATGTGGTCAACAATGACCACGCACTCTCCGTGGCAGGAGTTGTACCTGTCCGGCCACCTCAGCTGGTCCTTCAGGAGGACACAGCTATAGAAAACAGAGCAGAGCCAGCACAGGCAAATGCAGATTTGGACTCTGGTGCGGGTGAGTCTGGCCGAGTAACGCAGCGGGTCGCAGATCGCCACATGGCGGTCGACCGATATGAGCAGCATGTTTCCCACCGAGGCAGAGTTGACAATGAAGATGACAGCGTAGTACAGAGCGCACATGAGGTCACCCAGGAACCAGCAGCCGCCCATGAGCATGATTTCGCCTGGCATTAGGAGGCCCATGAGGAAGTCGGACACGGCGAGGGAGAGGAGGAGGAGGTTGGTCGGGGTGTGGAGCTGCCTGGGGAGAAACAGGAGCAGAACATTCACTCATATTTGTGGTATCAGTAGTAGGTTTTATCACCAGATGTAGCAGATATCAAGCATTTACAATAATACAAAAGCATTATTTAGCAACTTGGTTCCAAGATGTGACAGTATCTTCTGTTTTCGCCCAGGGAATCCCAAACTTTTTAAATTGAAGGATCCCCAAAATAGACCGCAGACCCCATTTGACAGGATTTTGTCCTAAAGAATCCTCTCTGAGAAAATGGTTGTTGTTAGGTGGGGAGATAACAAAAGTGGGTGCAGTCAAACTGTGATCAAACCAGGACCATTATGAATTATTTTCAAAACAGTCACCATTATATTTTTAACTTATATATTACCTTGTTGTTCTAACTTCAGGGGAATGTCATAATAGTAAAATTAATCTATTCCTGCTTTCTGCAACCTTCTCAAGGACCCTTGGTGGTCCCCGAACCCCAGTTTGGGATCCGCTGTTTTAGTCCACGAGCCATTTCTTTCAGCAGGTCTGACAGTTTGATGAAGAATTGCATGTGAAGAAATCTTTGGCCACCTGTAGTGGGAGATGGAGATGATGACCAGCAGGTTGAGAGCCACGGTGAGCAGAGAGACAGAGGACAGCAGGATGTAGAGGAGCGTGGCCTCGAAGCGAAGACGCACCGGCTTCCTGCAGGAGGAGTTGAGGAGCTGTGGAAAGCAGAGTTCACCTCCTTCCAGGGTCTCCATCAGCAGAGAGAGAGAGGAGAGGAGAAGCTGCTGAGGTCTGGCAGCTATCTGACCAAAGCTCTCTCATACAACTGATTTATTTGTCTCTTCCCTCCCCCTCTTGCTCTCTCTCTCTGCCTCTCTTCATCTCTTTTTCTCTCTACAGCAGACACCGATGTCCCTCGTTCCCTTGCCTCACCTTTTGCATCATCCTCTTCATCTGCATCTTCATCATTCTCTCTCTTCTTCCTCACCTCTCCCTCCCTCATCTTCTCAGCATTGTCGAATATGTTAGCAGCTTAATTGATGGTGGTAAAATGGCTTAGGTGTGTGTCTGTTACCTATGACACTGATGTGCCAGGGACTGTCTTAAAGCAACATTATGTAACTTTTTCATGGTAAAATACTGCCTTAATAATTCTAAGGCCCGTTACAGACTCTATGTAAGCAACACATGCAGCAACGCAAAGGGCCGTTCCTCATGTGGAGGCCAAAATTTACAAGGCGATGTTATCGTCTGCTGCAATGTCATGCGTTTCAGGTAGGGGCACTAAATGAAAATTACTGCTAAACGAGCAACTACAAATGAAGAAGTACTTAGTCCTGTGTAAACAAATGAAAATGGCGGTGGTTGATAATATAATGTGTTAGGTCAGTGCTCCAGATAATATAATACTGCTATGCTCCAGACTGGTGGCTTTGCTCCCCCTTGTGGATAAATGCAGTATTACCTCAGACAGGCTGTAGGAAGCTGCTGGATGTGCGTGTGCTATGTAAGCAGACCGCTTGCATAGGTCAAAAACTTGCATTAGCGTATGCGTGCCTTGTGTTAACCAGTGCAATTACCATAAGAGTAAGTTGCTAGCTTGGTGGCTGGGTAAAGCTTAGTTTATACCTGACGCAGTCACGAGGTTGCGAGGTTCGCGCACCACAAATGACATAATTGCGAACCTGGCGACAGACACGTGTGCGGTCGCTTCGCTTGGTCGCGCACCTCCCAGAATTTGTAACTTGTCACGATCCGTGCGAGTGTCGCTCAGTTCAAAATAGATGAATTTGAGGGAAGACTCGCTGAGCTGGTACGCTCATACCAGCATTTGTACAACTCATCACTACGAGATTATAAAGACCATCAAATGGCCCAAAACTTGTGGAAGGAGATAGCGGATGTACTGGGCAAGGATCCAAGTTTCTGCCGTAAAACGTGGAAGAACATGTGGGACCGTTTTGTAAAGGCCAAAAAGAGAGCACACGGAAAGAGTGGTGACCCTAGTGTCACCGATCCTGAAGGGTCAAGAGACTGACACTAATTTTGAGAGTGAGGTAAGCAAAATAAAATATGCTACACAAACTCACTAAAATCGCCCTCAAAACAACAAACATATCTATAAAGTGTTTCCTGCTTTGTTGTGTATGTTAGCTCATGCTATCACTGTTTGTCCTTTACATCTGCTTCTTCAGTGATTTGTTGGAAAAATGCAAAACTATGAAACCTCTGCTGTAGACATACAGTTTATTAGACAGAAAATAGCATGCTTGTTTGTGAAATGGCTCTATTCAGTGGGTACATCATTTATGTTTACATCAGTGTACCTTATTATAATCAAACGTTATATTTTAATAGAGTGAAGACCCAAGACTGTGCAGTCAAAATGAACCCATATATCTGGAGACCATCTGCCCCTCTGCTGCCTCCAGTTTGTTCGGCATCTTCACCCCATCACAGAACAGTGCATTTTCACCTGTTGAAACATCAGTGCCTGGACCATCCTCACCAGAGACGTCTTCCACCAGCGCTTCACCTCTGTCCTTTCCTCCATCCCCTCATCCTGCCCACTTTTCAGTTCCTGTCTCACCCCAGACACCCACACCTCCCCCTGGGCCCTCCTCCCATCCGTCTGCCTCACCTTCTCCCTGCAATCAATCACGTAAAAGGAAACGCAATGTGGAAGACGTTGTTCTCCAGAGACTGGAACGGCTGGAACAGGAACGAAAGGCGGAACTGAGGAAAACTCCTCTGTTCGGAGCATCTGGCCTTCTTAGAGATGGTGGGTGGGGAGCAGGAGAGGCTCCACCTACTGACTCCAGAGTCCTTCTTGAAAACTGGGATACTTGGAGGGACGTGATTGAGGAATGGCCTTCCTAATCTGAACACAAGTGGTGTGTTATTGTTGGACTTGTGTGCTAATCATGGATTGTCCAAACACCATGTTTGAACACAAGAAGGCCCCCAAGTGTACATGGTACCAGAGCTCCTTGGGCCAAAGGTCGATGATCAACTTTGTAGTGGTTCATCAGACCTGAGGTCAAATGTTCTGAACACTCAGGTGAAGACAGGGACTGAGCTGTCAGCTGATCACTGTCTGGTGGTGAGTTGGATCAGATGGCAGGGGAGGCTGCTGGACAGACCTGGTAGACCCAAAGGTGTCCAGGATGATTTCAATTCTCACCTCCAAGCAAACCTTTCCTGTTCCTGGGTGGAAGTTGGGAAATGGAGAAGGAAGGGACGCTGTTCAAAACCTCTATGGAAGCAGCTGCAAGGAGCTGTGGCCAGAACGTGGTCAGTGCTTGTCATGGCAGCAACACAAGAACCTGCTGGTTGACACCGACTGTGAGGGAGGCTGTCAAGCTGAAGAAGGAGGCCTTCCAGGCCTGGTTGGCACAGGGGACTCGGGACTCAGCAGAGAGGAACCAGCAGGCCAGAAAGGCTACAGCTGCAGTGGTTGCAAAAGCGAAAGATGGGGGGAAGGGGCTATGGAAAATGACTTTCAGGCCTCACAGAGATTCTAGAAAGCCATTTGGCAAATCATTAGAGGAAGGCAGGACATCACCTAGGCTGTTCTCAGCCGGGGCAGGGAAACACTGACCTCAACTGAGGAGATTGTTGGAAGGTGGCAGGAGCTCTCCCAAACCCAATAGACACACCCTCTGGACAGGAGGAGGAGCTGGAAGATTCAGGAGGGTCAGAGTTCATCTCCTTGGCAGAGGTCACTGAGGTAGTCAGAAAGCTCCTTCGATCAAATTTATCCGTTTTACCCGTTCCATTATTATTCATAATTGTGTTATTCTCACTTTCATCCCTTAAATAGAGAAATACAAACAAATCATGGCACATTTTGACTCGTTAAGGAACGCAACTTCTTGCTCTTCATTAGTGACGATTCCATATTATATGGGACGGGTCATGGGCGATAGCCTTCCAGTAGTTGACAAGTTAGTTAACTTAGCATACGTTAGCCAGCCAGCCTAACCAGCCTTAGTTAGCCTCTGTCTCCTAATATTGCTTGGTAAACTCACCTTTCTTAGAAAAGAATGAGGCTGACATGATGCTGTCTGACCCGTGGCACCGACCCTGACTTCACTTCTGCCCTCCATCAGTTTCTGAACGTGCAGCAGAGGACCGAACCAATTTTTTGGAGGGGGCCATGGATTGGAAAATGAAAACTACTTTAATCACATATTGCATAATTTGTGGGTTTATTATTTTTTATTCTGAAGTATCAAATGCCTTTGCAGGATCTATAGAATACATTAATTCATACATCCTTCTGGAATTGTTGTGGGCCCTCTCCAGCTGTGGGCCCCTAAAATCGCCACCACCTTTCACTAGCGACGGCGCTGGTGATCGATTACCTTTACCGGCTGAATTAGAAGTATCCAGTTATTTTCTCTGCTGTTTGGAATTGAATGGGACCCACTGAGCAAAAGACGGGATTTCAACGTCGCGTCTATGCTTTAACTCTCATATAGCCCGGGATCATTACGGCTATGTATAGACCCATTTTAGACCAAGCAGTAAATACATTATTACAATGAATAAACATCTGTAAATACCAAAAATATGCACCAGAGAAGTCCATTTAGACATGTTTTAAACGTCTAATCAACGTAAAATTGCTCAGTGGGGAGTGAATGAGAGGTTTGGAAAAACGGATTTAACGTCTTTAATCATGCAGCATGTAAAAACAGTCAGAATTAACATTAAAGGGATGGAAAAGGTGAAAAATGAGCAAAAACTCAGATCATAGTGGAATAGTCCTTTCATCATCTGATAACTGTTGTCCCATACACACACACACACACACACACACACACACACACACACACACAGACACACACTCTGCCTGAATCATCAATGCTTATGGGACTGGATTTGCTTCCAAGCACTGAACAAAACAAACATCCAGTTCTGTTAGTTTCTCTGTTCACACCTCCATGTAATAGTGTCAGATGATGACAACTCGAATCTCAGAGGTATCACTCCAATCAGAGGTGTTAAGAAAAACACACAAGTTCCTACATCAACACATGATGCAACCCTGGCTTAATATGCTTAATTAATATGAACTTGTTTCAAAATGTAAAAGTCTCCAGTTGGTTTTTTTTGCTGATTGGAGGTTTGGCAACACTGATTTAAAAATATCTAACATTAAATGGATGGATGGAAAATGTAAAAACAAATGAGCAAAAACACAAGTCACACTGGAATTGTCCTCTAAAAAGGCTTCTCAGTGAAAAGGTGGAGTTCTTCAAAAGTGTAGATAAAGTTGCAAGTTACGGAAAAATGCAATAAATAAAATAATTAGTATAAAATAACTATTTTTTTACAACTCCAAAAATTTCCATAACTTTTCTATAACTTCATACCAAATTTTCATGACTGTACTACCGCGGTTTGATGTAAAGCGACCGTTACAAATGCTGTGACATTGAGACATTGTGACATTTTTTGTTGTTCAGACTCACAGCAGCCGCTTTGCAGGCCAGTTGCATTTCAGCCTTCTCATTAATGACACATTTTTCCAAGTGATAAGTTTAAGTATCAAAATTTAAAATTTCATGACTTCTCCAAAAGTTTAATGATATTCTACCATTTTCCAATTTTCCAGAACATAACATTTTTATATTCCATAACTTTTTCATGACCGTGGGAACCCTGTACATGGGTTCTGCACCAATAGGGTCTGGTTTGAACCTGTGTATCTCATACTGTACCTTCCAGTTCCCACCTCTGTGTTTGCCCAGTACTACCATGTTAGCAAACCAGTTAGGATGTTCAGAAATTTCAGAGGAGCGTCTGGTGCAGCTATCACTACCACTGAGTTACTCCCAGGTTTGTTGATGTGCTTATTACTATCAAAACATGTCAAAATGAACACTAGTGGCGCGCTTCTATGTGTTGGGTTTGGAGTCGAGTCATCCTTTTTTGGGGGGCAAAGTTGTCCAGCATCACGATTGGCTGTCACTCAACCAATCTGAGCTCATTTTCCCACTGCACGTCTCTCTCGAATGACTGAAAAACAAAACAGAAATACGACTGAGCCTAGTTTCAAAATGTCTTCGGCCCCCCCAGTTTGAACAGTTTTTTTTTTTTGTCATACCGTCCATCCAGTTAACTTAATGTTAGCAGCTGAGGCTAAACGCTGCTTCGCTTCAACCAAAAACAAATAGTCGGCTAGTATTGATGGTATTGACTGGAGTTTTTTTGTGAGGGTCTGTTTTCAGCTCATTCTGTGTTACAGCGACAAACTAAACTTTATGTCCTTACTCAAATTTGCTATCTATAAATGAAAGCATCATCAGCATAGTGTCGCTCTAGAATCATGTATCTTGCTCTATGTTTGCCTCAGAGCTTCATAGTATTGTGCGCATCTTCCTATTTTTAAGCAAGCCACTTATAGTGGTGCGCTTTGTTGTGTGTGTTATGCTGCAATAAACAATAAAATAGCAGTAAGCTAGTTTTCACTTGCTCTTAAAGATCACTTGTCTATCTGGAAGTCCCTGATAATACTGACACATCCTATTCATGTCTATATTACACATCCTTTTCCATCAGCCATGGTCACTCAAGAAGAAACAAGTTATTCCTTAGCTGTGATGACAACAGACGGTGTTCATTCATTCATGTTTTCTTTGTTGTTGTTGCCAAGTTGCAGCTACAAACAGGAAGCCAAAGTTGATGTCATCTCTGCCGCCCGCTGGTCGACCTCTGTCTGTTCTACTGCATTACTTATTACTTACTATATTAAATCATTTCACAGTCTCAATGTGCCAGAATATTACATCAGTGAGAATAATGAACACTGTGTCTTAATTAAGGCTGGGTATTGGCAAGGACCTCATGATACGATACGTATCACGATACATTGCGATACTGTACATAATTTACTGAAAATTTAAAAATAGAGCTGAAAATACAACTTGCTGTGTACCACCTGGGTAGTCTAATATGTGCATCACATTATATTGATGACTCAGCGGACAAACTGAGTCAAAACTATTTAATTCAAAGGGACTTGAGGGAAATTTAAGGACATTTTAAATCTGTTTAAAACATGAATAATTTTGTTTTAATGTATCGATACGAGGGGCTGGAAAATCGATACAGTATCATGGAAAAAAAATATTGCAATACTCAGCTGTATCGATTTTTTTGCACAGCCCTTGTCTTAATGACAGGCAGAGATAAGCCTTTTTTCTTACACATTTACACTGTTTGCAATTTTCCTCCAGTAATCCTCTCCAGCCTTGGCAGCAGCAGTGCTGTTACTTTTCACTGCTACGTTTTTGTTTTGCCCATGTTTATCCATTAGAACAGTTTGTTCACCTTGAGAGAAGGACACAAATGTTAATCTATTGCTTTCACATTCCCACTTTGACAGTCTAGTCTACTACATGTTGAAACTGTCAGCAGCATGTTTACATAATCCCAGCTAACGCAAAGACAGAACACAAACCAAACCAAAGGCTCATTTTCTGATCGAAACTTTTAATCAAGATTCTTTTAGACAGGAGGATTTCCTACAGAGCATGTACACACACACACACACACACACACACACACACACGTATATGAGCACACTTACACATGCGCATGCCCACCGGACTGGGACGAATCTATATTTGCATCTAATTCTTAATGTTTGTTTTAACCTGCTGGGAGTAGCAGGTGGGCGGGGTTTAATCACGTCAGGACACTTCAGATTAGTGTCAGGTCAGCTGCCAATCACAGAGAAGTGTTTGAATACTCAGCTGTGATTGGTTAAACTTTCATCACCGTGTCGTCCTATGTGGAAACCCCACCCAGCTGGTACTTCAAGGAGGTTAAAACGAATGCTAAGATCTATCTGCAAATAGTATGTCTCTCACTCACACACACACACACACACTTATCCGGCCAATACTGTATATGAACTAAAGATGTAATGGCCACAGTGGTGACATGGGTAGAAAGGGGTTAAATTATAAATCAACACAACATTTTCATTATAAAGTTAAAAATGTTTAACTTTTGTTTTAAATTATAAAACAATATTAATAACTGCTGTAAAATTCAAGATTCCTTTCCTTGTATTTTTCCCATTTATTCCTCAAAACATTTAAATTCATCAATCAAATAGAAAAGCAAAATCCAGTGTGTGTGTGTGTGTGTGTGTGCACACACTCAGTCAAGCTGTACAGTGTGTGTGTGTGTGTTCCAGATGCTGCCCGCACCCTCGGGCCGGCCGGCTGAGTGTTCATCAACGGGCAGCTGAGTGTTTGAATGCGTGTCAGTGGAAGAGTGAGAGTTCCATTGATCCTCAGTGGGCGGGGGGGAAGACACGATGTGATTGTCTGTGTGGGTGCTGGGGCAAAAGCTGGAGTCTCTCTGAGAGGATTTCGAATGGGAGTCAATGGTGAGCTGAGATTCACATTGAGAGTCAATGGGGAGACTAGATTTTGGATGGGCATCAATGGGAAACTGAGGTTTAGAACACGAGTCAGTGGGGTGCTGAGGTTTTGAATGGGAGTCAATGGTTGGTCTGGACTTAGAACCAGACTCTCTGTGCGTTGTTTGGAAGGCAACACTGCGATCAATGGGAGAGGACGATAAGGCTGTGCTGTTACAGTGTGTGTCAATGGTGGAAGAGTGGAAGTCAATAGGTGGCGGGGGACTCGTACAATGTGAATCAATGGGTGATGGGCGACTACGAGCTGATCTGCCTTCCGACGGTCTCTCTGAAGCTGCGCTGGATGAATGGGCGTCAATGGGAAATTTGTGACTTTTAGGATGCAAGTCAATGGGTGATAACCTGCCACCAGGAGCTGGTTTTCCCGTTGAACTAACTCTGGAGGACACAATGTTGGCAACTTCACTGGAAGAGTGGAAGTGAATGGGTGAGGAAGGGCGAGGATGCGTGGCATCAACAGGTGAAACGCAGACAGGAGGTGAAAACCGATGACAGCCGACTCCTGAGAAAACATGGCTGCCGGCTGGTGCGTCTTTGGCAGAAACACCGCCGGAGGGACGCAGGTCGCCGGGAGCCGGCCGACAGGAAGCTGGAGTCGCCTTCCTGCCGACACTGGAGGTAGAATCGCTGTGAGCTGGCCTCTCCCTGGATCTACCAGCTCTGGATGAATGGAAATCAACGGAAGATACAGAATTCATAGGATACAACTCAATGAGTGATACTGTAGGGCTGGAAGCGGGTGTTTCCTTAGCGCTAACAGTAGGTGGCGCAACGCTGCTGGAATGCAACTCTGTAGCAGGACTAGACGGTAAGTCGAGGTGCGCTGAACCATCAGCACCACTCAATCTATTTTTAGAACCTGAACCAGAAGAGTGGGAGTCAATGGGAGCCGCGTGACCGGTGGGATGGAAGCCAATGGTTGACCCTCTGCCTTTAGACCCAGCTAGGGCATTTGAATGGGAGTCAATGGGTGCTAAATGGTGGGAAGAATGCAAGTCGACGGTTGGCACGCCGCTAGCTGAGTCTCTCTCTCCTCTTGATGCCGCAGCGTTAGCAAAATGTCTCTTCAGTGTTGATATGGGAGGGATAGGCTGGTCGTCATTGGGCAGCTCAGCAGCACAGCGGGAGTCAATGGGAGAGACGGCAGCAGTTAAATGGAGGTCAACGGGAGGAGAGTGCAGGTCAACGGGAGAGACGGGAGACGGACTCGCGGCGTCTTTGTGTTTTAGCGGCGGCGGGGTGTTTCTGCTGGATAAGCTAACGGGGCTGGCGTGTTTCAGTGGCGGGGGAGCGTCCCTCGCCTCCTCGCAGGCTCGCCACCCCTTCAGCCGCCGCAGAGGAGGAGGTGCGGGGAAGGAGGGAGGACGGGCCGGTGGCGGGGTGTCGCCCGTTCCGCCTTCGTCCTCGGGCAAAGCATGCTGGGAGTGCGGGTTCGGGCCGGGGTCGAGATCTCCGGAGGCCACGACTCTTTTCTCCTCGGCCAACCAGACCTCAGGCTGACCCCGAAAATGCTTTTTTCTGCGGTCCGGTGAGCGGTTGGCATGAAAGTTCAAGGAAACGTCACGTTTAGGCTCAGCGATGCCCTCCAGGTCGTTAAGGATGGTTGCTAGGAGACGGGTGTCGGAGTTCGCGACCCCCAAGCCTTTCTCTCCGACCTCTCCGTCCAGTAAAATGTTACGATCCCTCGCTCTCATTGGCTGTGAGCGGCGGTCTGCAATTCCAGCTTCTCTGCAAGTTGTGACATCTACGAAACTTTGATTAATGGCGGCGGTTGTCGTGGTAACAAGCTTTTCGAATGGTCTGCGTTCACTGTTAAGAGGCGGGGCTTTGTTGAAGTTGATCGCTCCACCAATATCATCTTCTTCATCACCGTCACGTCCAGGCAGGCGACCGCCATCTTCATCGTTTTCCACATCCACATCATCGTCGCTGTCGTCGATAGCGACGGGATCCGCGGCCTTGGATTGGCCGTCCAGCTCGGTCTCCGACCTATCGGATCCTCGCTCCAGGATGTCGACGGGAAGCTCGCTGATGTCGGCGTCCAAGTCCCCGCCCACGCCGCCCGGATCCACCAGCGGGAGCGGGGGAAGGTCAGAGAAGTCGATGGGCTGCTGGCTGCTGAGGGGGCTGACGTCGTCATGGCTACTGTCGCTGTCGATGGTGATGACCACCGGGGGGCTGAGAGAGAGAGAGAGAGGGAGAGGGAGAGAGAGAGAGAGAGAGGGAGAGAGAGAGAGAGAGAGGGAGAGAGACAGACAGAGAGAGGATACTGTGATCAAAGCAGTGTCTTATCAGTTTACAATATTAACAGACACTGAAGAGTCAGATATACACTATCAGCATCAGGTATTTTTGAGTTCATCCGGTGGGATTTGAAAGGGTTTCATGAGACCAAAAGTGGTAGAACTTTCTCAACCCAGTGGAGTTTTGGATCGGAGATTGGAGTTAAAAGGTTTTCTCAGGACAACAGCACGATATAGCGCTGCAACTAACGATTATTTTCATTGTCGATTAATCTGTGGTGAAAAATGTGGATCAGTGTTTCCCAAAGCCCAAGATGACGTCCTCAAATGTCTTGTTTTGTCCACAACCCAAAGATATTCAGTTTACTGTCATAGAGGAGGAAAGAAACCAGAAAATATTCACATTTAAGAAGCTGGAATCAGAGAATTTTGACTTATTTTTCTTAAAAAATGACTCAAAACGATTAATCCATTATCAAAATAGTTGGCGATTCATTTAATAGTTGACAACTAATCGATTAATCGTTGCAGCTCTAGCACAATATGCATCTATGTGTACAGTCTTACAGTGTTGGTATATGGCAACTATTTCAGCACTGTGTACTTTGTGCTCTGGTGGCCGTTTTCAAAACAGAGAAACACTGGACTTCTCCACAGGGAATCTGATATGTGAGAGCTAATGTACAGCATCGCAAAATAAACCTGACAGGGTTTATTACACGGCTACTTACCAAAGACATTTATCATCTTATTATTAATTTGAAATGTTTTTATTACAAGCTAAAGTAGTTTACAAGCTTCCCCTAAAAAAATAGAACTGTAACCATAGAAACGTCTGTAGCTAGCATACATTACAGATTCCAGAATAGCACATATCCAGAAGCTGTCCGCCTCCTTCACACTCTAAACTTAGCAGCACAGGTCGCTCAGTAGGTTTAAATAACTGTGCAACTGTTTTTTTTTTTATGCACTTACGCACTTGAAGCACTTTATCTAGCGGGTCGTTTGATGTTGCTGCTAATTCCCCTACAGGTGCTACTGTTTTTACCCATGGTGTTCTTATGTGTTGGAGTTTATTCTACCCATTTGTTTTATGCTTTTATGGTTATTTTATGGCTTGGATGTTACATATCTGTTTTATACTTCCTTTTTTGAATGTATTATGTGTTTTTTAAGTGAGTGGTTCTATGTGTTTGTCTGTGTTTAAGTGAGCTCACTAAGACAAATTCCCATCACCTCTGTTGATATGGCAATAAAGTATTGAACCTTGAATCTATACTGTAGCAGAACTGTAACAATAGCAACATAAACAAATCCAGTCTCTACACAGCAATCTGTGGACCCCAGGAAGAGTAGCTGTTACCTTGGTAACAACTAATGGGGATCAAAATAAGCAATAAACAATAATCTAAAGTTTGGTTCTCTGAAAAAATAAAAGTAATTTGTAAAACTCTTCATGTTTCTAACCTCGGTGCTCATGTGTATCAGCTGGGTGGCTGTTTCACCCGGATCCTCCCCAGTGACAAATCTATAGCAAACATCTCTTATTCTGTAAATTAATAGGCTACTGTTTGTCTTGCAGACATTTTGACCTGGGTTCTTATTCAATCTAATACTGACAACTCCATAAGCAATGGCTTAGTTACATAAATGTGTGCAAGACAAACAGTGTTAGCTTACTGAATAAGAGGTGTTTGCTATAGATTTGTTTGCGTAGTTGTTGTCTGTTAGACAGTAAAGGCTACAACAGCTGGACTAAGACATAATAGGTCAAAATGTCTGAAACATGGCTCCCACCCAGCTGTCTGTAGAAGCAGAGTAGGGGTTTCTGGCACAACTTCACCTACTTCCAAGGTGCATGGAGAAGGGAAAAAGGTCTAAAAAGGTCACAACTCCAGCAACACTTGTAGTATATAGAACAACTTTATTGTTAGATTGTTAGGTCTAACAATAAAGTTGTTCTATATACTACAAGTGTTGCTGGAGTTTTTACCTTTTTTTCCCACCCAGCTGTCTGTTGTGGTTTAGTGTAGTGTTTATCTGCAGTAATGTCTTTCTGCCACAAGGTGGAGACAGTCACTGCAGAGTGATATGATCAGATGTGAAATAGCAGACCTCAAAATGCCTTCATTGACAAATCAGAAGCAAGTGCCAGCAAACCTGTGTGGTAAACAGTAATGTAATATCCTATAAAGAGTAACCGGCTCGCTCGTACCTGCTGTGCTGAGTCTTCCGGTGGCGTTTCCTGCGGCGTTTGTGTGCGGGGGGCTGCGGGGCGGCGGCGGCGGTGCCTTCGTAGATGATCTCCACACTGGGGCTCCGGCCTTCTCTGCACCGCCTGCTGCTGGAGGAGAGCGACACACAGCATCGCACCCAAGAGTCAGAGAGCTTTCCTTAACGCAACAGAACAGGACAGGATGGAACAGGGCCGGTGGAGCTGGGCGGCTCCACTAAAACAGATTTTAACTAGAACTAGAAATATCCGCCTCACGGTCGTATGCCTCCTCCAATAAACTTTGTTTTATCATTGCAAGGACAGCCTTTATTTATTGAACATATACAATTAATGTGATTATTAGGTCAACTTAAAGGATTTTGGTGTCTGCAAAAGTAAGTGACAGCACTTCCACCGTTTTTGTAGAATGACCCAAGATCGTTTTCCCAGCTACAGTGGTAAGCAAAACATTATGATGTCACAGTGAACTTTTGGATATAAAATGTCATCACTTTTATCCTATTAGACATTTGTGTGATATTTTGTCATAATTCGCGTATGAATTCTTGAGTTATGGCCAAAAACGTCTTTTGTGAGGTCACAGTGACCTTGACCTTTGACCACCAAAATCTAATCAGTTCATCCTTGAGTCTAGAGCTGCAACGATTAATCGATTAATTGATTAGTTGTCAACTATTAAATTAATCGCCAACTATTTTGATAATCGATTAATCGGTTTGAGTAATTTTTTAAGAAAAATAAGTCAAAATTCTCTGATTCCAGCTTCTTAAATGTGAATATTTTCTGGTTTCTTTCCTCCTCTATGACAGTAAACTGAATATCTTTGGGTTGTGGACAGAACAAGACATTTGAGGA